>NW_026874688.1:0-16598 GCF_032173495.1 Musca vetustissima
GCAGTAGTCCTAACTCCGATTTTCAGGATTCCATCTATATACACTCAACTAAATGCAAATAGTACCAAATTTAGTACCATTTAGTACTTTTTAAAAAACATAAGTACGAAAATCTTAAACCATTTTTATACATCAACACCAATTCCCAACCTGTATTCTATATAAAATTTCAAGATTTTAGCTATATATGTTCAATATATGTAGAATTAGAACTAAATTTAGTACTTTTAGTACACTTATAGGTTGAATTTCCAAAAACGCTTTTTGTACATCTTCCTAACTTTCCATCAGTGACCCACATTCCAAATTTCAGAATTCTAGCTCTTCCCGTTCGCCTAATACAAAGGGTACCATATTTGGTACATTTTAGTACTTTTCGTACCCTTCTAGTTCGAATTTCCAAAAACCCAGCCTTATCTCACGCCTACACACCAACAACAACCCACACTCAAAATTTCAAGCTTTCGTCTGGGCGATGATCTGTCAGTCAGTCACTCACTCACTTAACACTAAGCTCTTTTATATATATATAGATGAAAAAAATATTTCAATTCTTATTATACCCTCCACCATAGTATGGAGGGTATATTAGTTTTGTTTTTCCGTTTGTAACGCATCGAAATAATCATTTCCGACCCTATAAAGTATATATATTCTTGATCAGCGTAAAATTCTATGACGATCTAAGCATGTCCGTCTGTCCGTCTGTCCGTCTGTCCGTCTGTCTGTCTGTCTGTCCGTCTGTCTGTTGT
Organism: Musca vetustissima; assembly: GCF_032173495.1. Taxonomy (NCBI): domain Eukaryota; kingdom Metazoa; phylum Arthropoda; class Insecta; order Diptera; family Muscidae; genus Musca; species Musca vetustissima. Next base: position 753 of record NW_026874688.1, read on the forward strand.
AATCACTCTAGCGTCTAAACGAATTGAGATAGATCGCCAAAATTTTGCATAGAGTCGTCTTTTGTCTGCAGGCAGGTCAAGTTCGAAGATGGGCTTCATCGGTCCACGTTTAGGCATAGCTCCCATATAAGGGTACCCCCCAATTTTCGGTATTTTGAGGTTCTTGAGCGCGTTTTTCAACTGAATTCGCTCAAATTTGGTATATTGAGTTCTTATTGGGTAGCAAATCTTTCCACTGAAAATTATAAATATGGGTCCATATTTTCGGATAGCCCCCATATAAGGGTACCCCCAATTTTGAGGTATTTTGGGGGGTTTGATCGCATTTTTCGACCGAATTCGCTGAAATTCGGTACTTTGAGTTCTTATTGGGTAGCAAATCTCTATACGAAAAATTATAAATATAGGTCAATTTTTTCGGGTAGCCCCCATATAGGGTACCCCCCAATTTTCGGTATTTTAGGGATCTTGAGCGCGGTTTTCAACCAAATTCGCTGAAATTTGGTACATTGGGTTTTTATAGGGTACCAAATTTCCCCACTAAAAATTATAAATATAGGTCCACTTTTTCCGGTAGCCCCCATATAAGGGTACCCCCAAATTTTCGCTATTTTGAAGTTCTTGAGCACGTTTTTCAACCGAATTCCCTGAAATTTGGTATTTTGTAGTCGTATATGGTAACAAATTTCCCTACAAAAAATTATTAATATGTACCCCCTTTTTGGGGTAGTCCCTATATAACCCCCTTTTTATACCCTCCACCATAGTATGGAGGGTATATTAGTTTTGTTTTTCCGTTTGTAACGCATCGAAATAATCATTTCCGACCCTATAAAGTATATATATTCTTGATCAGCGTAAAATTCTATGACGATCTAAGCATGTCCGTCTGTCCGTCTGTCCGTCTGTCTGTCTGTCTGTCCGTCTGTCTGTTGTAATCACTCTAGCGTCTAAACGAATTGAGATAGATCGCCAAAATTTTGCATAGAGTCGTCTTTTGTCTGCAGGCAGGTCAAGTTCGAAGATGGGCTTCATCGGTCCACGTTTAGGCATAGCTCCCATATAAGGGTACCCCCCAATTTTCGGTATTTTGAGGTTCTTGAGCGCGTTTTTCAACTGAATTCGCTCAAATTTGGTATATTGAGTTCTTATTGGGTAGCAAATCTTTCCACTGAAAATTATAAATATGGGTCCATATTTTCGGATAGCCCCCATATAAGGGTACCCCCAATTTTGAGGTATTTTGGGGGGTTTGATCGCATTTTTCGACCGAATTCGCTGAAATTCGGTACTTTGAGTTCTTATTGGGTAGCAAATCTCTATACGAAAAATTATAAATATAGGTCAATTTTTTCGGGTAGCCCCCATATAGGGTACCCCCCAATTTTCGGTATTTTAGGGATCTTGAGCGCGGTTTTCAACCAAATTCGCTGAAATTTGGTACATTGGGTTTTTATAGGGTACCAAATTTCCCCACTAAAAATTATAAATATAGGTCCACTTTTTCCGGTAGCCCCCATATAAGGGTACCCCCAAATTTTCGCTATTTTGAAGTTCTTGAGCACGTTTTTCAACCGAATTCCCTGAAATTTGGTATTTTGTAGTCGTATATGGTAACAAATTTCCCTACAAAAAATTATTAATATGTACCCCCTTTTTGGGGTAGTCCCTATATAACCCCCTTTTTATACCCTCCACCATAGTATGGAGGGTATATTAGTTTTGTTTTTCCGTTTGTAACGCATCGAAATAATCATTTCCGACCCTATAAAGTATATATATTCTTGATCAGCGTAAAATTCTATGACGATCTAAGCATGTCCGTCTGTCCGTCTGTCCGTCTGTCTGTCTGTCTGTCCGTCTGTCTGTTGTAATCACTCTAGCGTCTAAACGAATTGAGATAGATCGCCAAAATTTTGCATAGAGTCGTCTTTTGTCTGCAGGCAGGTCAAGTTCGAAGATGGGCTTCATCGGTCCACGTTTAGGCATAGCTCCCATATAAGGGTACCCCCCAATTTTCGGTATTTTGAGGTTCTTGAGCGCGTTTTTCAACTGAATTCGCTCAAATTTGGTATATTGAGTTCTTATTGGGTAGCAAATCTTTCCACTGAAAATTATAAATATGGGTCCATATTTTCGGATAGCCCCCATATAAGGGTACCCCCAATTTTGAGGTATTTTGGGGGGTTTGATCGCATTTTTCGACCGAATTCGCTGAAATTCGGTACTTTGAGTTCTTATTGGGTAGCAAATCTCTATACGAAAAATTATAAATATAGGTCAATTTTTTCGGGTAGCCCCCATATAGGGTACCCCCCAATTTTCGGTATTTTAGGGATCTTGAGCGCGGTTTTCAACCAAATTCGCTGAAATTTGGTACATTGGGTTTTTATAGGGTACCAAATTTCCCCACTAAAAATTATAAATATAGGTCCACTTTTTCCGGTAGCCCCCATATAAGGGTACCCCCAAATTTTCGCTATTTTGAAGTTCTTGAGCACGTTTTTCAACCGAATTCCCTGAAATTTGGTATTTTGTAGTCGTATATGGTAACAAATTTCCCTACAAAAAATTATTAATATGTACCCCCTTTTTGGGGTAGTCCCTATATAACCCCCTTTTTTATATTAAAATAGTTATGCAATCTGTTCCGCGTTTTGGGGTGGTTCTAAGACTCTGTTGTAATCATATCACCTGCGGAGGATATCGAGATTAAAAACTAGAACGTAAGGTTCAATAATGAACTATATATGAACTATAACCCGTATTTAGACCTAGCCCCTGTGTGGGAGGTACCAGAAGGAGTGGACCGATATTCCCCATCTTCAAACTTGAAGTAAGTTTGGAAGAAATTATAAGATGGCCAAAGTTTGGATGAAATCAAAATTTTCTGAAACAAATTTGGTCCAAAGAAACATGGGGTCTAGAACCATTTTAACCGTGTAAAAGTGTATACACCCTCATTATCAACTAAAAATTTCTGAAATTTGTTTTATAGTTTACATTGTGTTTTACATAACTGGTATGTGGAAATGTCGATATATGTTCACTTTTTTATTTTCCCTATATTTTCATTTTAAGTACCTGTCAGTATATCTATGGTGGAGGGTATCCAAAGTTCGGCCCGGCCGAACTTAACGCTTTTTCACTTGTTAATTTTGAAACCACGAAACGGATAACACTGTATTTTCAAGGCTGTGTTATGAAATCCACAGATCTTTTCCACACTTCGAAAGAGTAATTGCACTGAATATTTATTAATTTCCTTCACATTCACATGTATTTCTGAAAACAAAACAAATTTTCAAATTAATAACTGTCATAACAATGAATCAAATAATTAACAACATACAAATCTTTCTCCCCACCAAACTTTTCTACACCATCAATGTTTAGAACTTAGCTATACCCATTACTTTCGCATATTCATTATATTCCTATCAAACAATCCATTTGTTTCGACAATGTTAACAAAAGAAATAAATCACGTAGATAAAATAATATTTAGGTTCTTATTAAAACTACACCTTTCACCAATGATCTGAAAAATATACGAATTTAATTATTTTGAAAAAGAAATGATTAATGTTTTCTTTTTTGGAAAGAATCCCATGATATAATTTTGAAAGTTTCATAAGGAAAAAGAATCGAAATAAAGAAAACAATAAATTAATTTCTATTTTTCTCCACAATACATACTCCCTTTACCCCACGGTATCTTATTTTGGTAACACACGTATTTAAAATGTACCATTTTGCCATGGCAAAATTTGAAAAACACAATGATATTTATGTCTTGCCAACATAAACGATTTTCAACACCTGCTAATAGTTAATAAATAGCTATGTTTGTTAGAAATTGCAGACAATTTCTTAAAATGCCATAACCATCAATCAGAGTGAATGGTTCCCCCCTGATAGTTGGAATACAAACAGATGAAAAAAAAACAACAACATCATAAACTCTTTTTTATGAGTACGCGAAATATAAACAGAAACCTTTAATTTTCGATTTGTTGTGTATTTTTTAAAATATTATTACAACAAATTATGAAAATATCTGTGTCATAGTTGCAATTTGTGGTTACCTGACTGGCTGGGTGCTGTTGCTATTAATTTAATTAAATAATTTAAAAATGTCGATAAAATACTATATTATTGGAAATTTTGTAAATATTGCAAAAACCAAACAAAAGATTTAAGCAACGAACTTCGTGGTAACTGCAGCAAATGAAAATATTAAAAAAAAATAATACATTAAGGAATGTTATTGTTTGATTTTAGGCATTGAATATTTGTCTCTATAAAAAACCTATAAAGGAAACTAGTAAAGTCGGACTGCGCCGACTATATGATACCCTTCATCACTTTGGGTATATTCTATATATGTACCCATGACTTGAATTGAAGATCACATATTTATATTTATCTATATGCAAAGCGACTAACATCAATCCATATATATGACATTGTGCAACCTATATTCATTCGGGCAGATTTAGACGACATGTACATTAGAACTTTTTAACGGGTTAATCTACTTCATGCGGATTTATTTGGCACATCTTCAAAAGAATTGACACAGGGTTAACGAAATCAAGTATAATGTACTATTAGAATCGTTTGCGTACAATGGGACAAATTTGTTTAAATCGATTCAAAACAAACTTGATACACGCTATTCGGTACACCGCACTGTGCAAAAAAATATATGCATATGCATCTGCAGCAATTTCAACGAAACGCAATTACGTCATTCTAGTCTCAATTTAATTCGTTGTGCAAAATTTCATGTCAATAGGAACAAGTGAAAAAACGTTAAGTTCGGCCGGGCCGAACTTTGGATACCCTCCACCATATATATACTGATAGGTACTATAAATGAAAATATTGGGAACATACCAAAAAGTGGACCTATACCGACATTTCTAAAAACGGATTATGTAAACCATAATACAAACTTCAGAAATTTTTAATGGATAATTATACCCTCAGCCTTATGGCTGATGAGGTTGGGGACCTTAGGGTGAAGGTTGACACTTTAAGACTTTATTGCTTCTAGACCCCATGTTTCTTTGGACCAAATCCGTTTCAGAAAATTTAGTTTTCTGAACCGATTTTCATTAATTTTACACACATCGGTCTAGACTTTATTCACAATGCTGTGCCAAATTTCGTGCAAATCGAAGGATATGTAGGGACTTTGGTGCACAATTTACATAAAATCGGACGAAAATATATATGGGAGCTATATCTAAATCTGAACCGATTTTTCCCAATTTCAATAGGGTTCGTCCTTGGGCCATGTAAGTGAATTTCATCCAAATCGGATCACAAATGCGACCTGTACTTTGTTAACAAAAACACATGGACGGACGGACGGACATACATAAATCGACTTAAAAAGTGATTCGATGCATATTCTCAAAAGGAACGACGTGTCTATCTCGTTTCCTTTTGCCTGTTACAAATATATGCACAAAGACATAATACCCTGTACCACAGTACGGTGAAGGGTATAAAAAGGGGGTATATGGGGACTACCCCAAAAAGGGGGCGAATATTAATAATTTTTTGGTAAGAAGATTTGTTACCACATACGACTACAAAATACCAAATTGCATCAAATTCGGTTAAAAACGCGCTCAATAACCCCAAAATACAGAAAATTGGGGATACGCTTATATAGGGGGCTATCCGAAAAAATTGACTTATAGTCATAACCCAAAATGCCGAAAATTGAGGGGTACCGTTATATGGGAGTACCAGAAAAAATTTACCTATATTTATAATATTTAGTAGGGAGATTTGCTACCCAATAAGAATTTAAAAGTACCAAATTTCAGCGAATTGCGACCAAAACACCCAAAATACCGAAAATTGGGGTGTACCCTTATATGGGAGCTATGACAAAACGTGGACCGATATAGCCCATCATCGAACTTGACCTGCCTGCAGACAAAAGATGACTATATGCAAAATTTTGGGGCTCTATCTCAATTCGTTTAGCCACTAGAGTTATTACGACAGACGGACATGGCTGTATCGTCATAGAATTTGACGCTGATCAAGAATATATATAGTTTATAGGGTCGGAAATTATTATTTCGATGAGTTACAAACGGAAAAACTAAACTAATATACCCTCTATACTATGGTGGAGGGTATAAAACATTAGAAGTTTGGCGCATCATTTACATAAAATCTGACAAAATTTATATTTAAGCTATATCTAAATCTGAACCGATTTCAATGAAACTTGCTAGAAATTAATTTATTTTATTGTACAAAATTGTGTACCAATCGGACATACTTTGGGTCTTTAGTGCATAGTTTACATAAAATCGGAAGAAAATATATATGGGAGCTACACCTACATCTGAATCGATTTTCACGAAACTTAACATACATCATTCTAGACTTAATACAGAACGCTATGCCAACTGTTGTATAAATCAATTGATATATAAGGGGCTTTGGTGCTCCATAAACCTAAAATCGGACGAAAATATATATGGAAGCTATATTTAAATCTAAAGCGATTTTCATAGATCTTAACACACATCGTTCTACACTTTATTCAGTACGCTATGCATAATATCGTGCAAATCAAAAGATATATAGGAATTTTGGTGCACCGTTTTCATAAAATCTGAGTCTACTATATATGGGAGCTATCTAAATCTGAGTCTACTATCTATGGGAGCTATCCGATTTCAATGAAACTACACATACATCATTCTAGACTTAATTCAATATGTTAAACATAATATCATGGAAATGGAACAGAATCGATGGTGCACCATTAACATAAAATCGGATGATTTCAACAAAACATCACATATGTCTATCTGGCCCTAACTCAGTACCCTGTGCAAAATTTTGTCTCCATCGGACAAATATTGGAAGTTTGGTGCACCATTTACCTAAAATCGGAGAAACAATATATGGGAGCTATATATTAATCTGAACCGATTTCAACAAAACTTCACAGACATCAAACTGGACCTAATTCAATTCGCGGACAAGCATTGAGACTTTTGTGCAACATTTAGTTAACAACGGACAAAAATATATATTGGGCCAAATAAGTGACTTCTGTCAAATGACATCATTCTCATATTCTGGTCCAGGTTTTCTTGTTGCTCCTATATAACGGTCCTTTAACAGACGAACCACTTGACGTGTTTTTTGAAGACCCCATTTCTCTTACAGGAAATTATGGTGATATATGAACCATTTGTTTAGTTTAATAAAAAATAGCATACGTTGAGTTGTTCGGCAGCTTTTGGGTAAATACCCGAAATCGTGGACCATTAATGGGGCTGCAACATTTTGCATGAATATTTTGTGCCAAAGGAGATCTCAATATGCCATATTATTAAAAATGTCATTGCAAAATGCGTCTAAGTGAAAAAAATACCTTAAATCGGGAGGTACTGTTATATGGGGGCTATATCAAAGCTTGGACCCAGAGACCACATTTTCCATACCAATATTCGCTTTGACATTAAAAGATACTAGTGGGTCGTGGGTATTTTCCAGGATTTGGCGCAGAGTGAAAATCTGGTCAATGGTGGATTTGCCAGGTCTGAAGCCGCATTGGTATGGTCCGATGATGTCATTGACCATTGGCTTCAATCGTTCACACAGCACACTGGATAGCACTTTATATGCGATGGGAAGAAGACTTATTCCTCTATAGTTGGCACATATCGTCTTGTCTCCTTTTTTGTGCACGGGAAACAGGATGCTGAGGTTCCAATCATTGGGCATGCATTAATCTAGCCAAATTGTGCTAATCAGCTGGTGCATGCTCCTGACCAGCATCTGGCCACCAGTCTTGAATAGTTCGGCTGGTAACCCATCGGCTCCTGCTGCATTGTTGTTCTTGAGCCGATTAATGGCTTTTATGACCTCATCTTGGCTAGGTGGTATACACTCTATACCATCATCTCTTATTGGTTCTGGGGTATCTTCTTCTTCGCCCCTATTTGATACTAGAAGATTTTCGAAATGCTCCTTCCAGATCCTCAACACGCTGTCTGTATATGTCACCAGGTTTCCTTCTTCATCTCTACAGGAGGATGTGCCTGCACCAAAGCCTTCGGCTTGGTGTTTTACTCGTTGGTAAAATTTCCGGACTTCATTCTGACTCCTGTACATCTCGATTTGCTCACGCTCACCTTTTTCTTGTTCTTTCTCTCTCCTTTTTCCGAAAATTCTCCATCACGTTACGTGTTGCTACTGTCTGCAGGGTTGCCCTATACGCTGCGTTTTTCACATCAGTAGCATTACGACACTCCTGATCGTACCATGGTTTCTTGGTAGTGGTTTTTGGTACCCAATTGTTCCTTTTGCTGCAGTTTGTAGGGAGTGGACAATTCTTTGCCATTGTGCTTCTATACTATTATCGGGACAAGAAGTGCTTTCTTCAAGCAGATGGGTAAGTTGAGCGGAGTAGGCATCGGCTACCTTTTGTGCTTGCAGCTTTTCGACGTCGAGTTTCCGTGTTGTATTAGCAACATTAAGACGGGTGCGTACCTTGGCTGCCACAAGATAATGGTCCGAATCGATATTCGCTCCTCGAATCGATCGGACGTCTAAAACACTGGATGAATGCCTTCCGTCTATCACAACATGATCAATTTGTTTCTCGTTACTTGATCGGGAGAGATCCAGGTGGCCTTGTGTATTTCGAGATCCTTGAATCTGGTGCTGATAACTACCATGTTTTTTGCTGCCGCGAAGTCAATCAACCCTCTTGCCGTTGTCGGATCTTTCTTCATGAAGGATGAATTTTGCGACGGTGGGGCCAAAGATATTTTCCCTTCCGATTTTTGCATTAAAATCTCCTAGCAGAATTTAAATGTCATTGCCAGGCAACGGTCATATGCTGTTTCTAGGCGCTCGTATAGTATGTCTTTGGCCTGTTCATCTTTATCTTCGGTCGGAGAAATGAGACTGATGTGAAAGAACTTCGCTTTTACACGGATTATAGCAATTCGCTCATCTACTGGAATGAATCTGGAGACAAGCTCTTTTATTCTCCTGTTAACCATAAATCCGCAGCCAAATTCATGTCTCGGTTCATGGCAGCTATAATACAGGGTGTAATCGTCTGATTTACTTACGCCAGTCCCTTTCCATTGCATTTCCTGTATGACAATAATAATGGCTTTGTACTTCTTGAGTACATCCGCCAAAGCGAACACTGCGCCTGTTCTGTACAACGTGCGCACATTCCAAGTGCAGATTCGCAGATCGTGCTCCTTTATATCGTCAACATTAGGGGGTTTGGTTTTCTTTTTCTTAGCTTTTTCATAGTAGGTTGGGTTTTCCGACAGTGGGCAACTAATCCGACGCATCAACCCATTTTTTTATAGCTCACTATTTCATCGTGGGTGATGAGAATAGCTCCCCATGTGGCACCGCTGGGAGTTCAGTGTCCACACTTGAGATGAAAAGCCAATTAGAGCCGTTGCTTGGTATCTATCATCCCCTACGCCATACAATGCAGTGTTTAGTATATAAATTTGTCAACATTAATTTCATTCTGCCCTATTTACGTAAGGGTATGGATTTATTAAAATCAGTTCATATTTAGATAGAATCAAAAATACTACGTCTGTCCTGATAAAATGTCCGATAAATTAAAAAGTCTTCCCCTTAAAAATGTTTGCAAAAATTTTATAGCTACCAGTTCACCATCACCTCCTCCCTGCCACTTCACACCTTTAGCAATTATTGAATAATTTTGCAAACATTTCTTAGCCATCACACAATTCAACATTTCAAGTGTCAATAGGAAATTTATTTGTTTGCATTTTACCAGTATTTAATAGTGGCAGGCGTTGCAAACCCATAGCAGACTGACTAACTGCTCCCAGCTCCAGCGTCAAAGTATGTGTCAAAGTAAATATTTTATTGCTCCCAGTTTAAGCTATAGTTTACTCTAGCAATTCATTGGTGGTGTTGTTGTTATTCTTTGCCATGTTCTGTTTTAATGATTGATTGAAGTTTCAAACTCATTATGCAATGCAGTGTTTAGCGCGTTTTTGTTTATTTCTCAGCACATATCATTCAAAGGCAATAACAAAAAAATGACGTTATAGCTTCTCATTAATATGTAAACATATCTATCGTGGCTTTGGTTTATTTTTATTATTTATTTATTCTGCACTGGGTATTATGAATTATTTTGTGTGTTTTATTTTTTCAGTTTTTTTTTTAGACAAGACAAAGCAACGGAAATTCTGAAGAATTTCTGTGTTTGAGTGTGTGTCTGTCAGTTTTTCCTCAATTCATAACATTAAATGAAAAAAATCTGTGTGAAAATTTGTCATTAACGTTTTGTGTGTTTTTTTTCGTTCAGTTGTCAATTCAATTCCACAAAACTGGGCGTTGCTCAGCATTGCTCAGTTTAATGTCTGAGAATTTTGAATTCTTCTTCTGCATTTACCAATGAATAGTAAAAGAAATTGAGGTATTCTAATGAAATATATCTATTCCATATAATTACAGGTGGCTAGACCACGGAGGAATTTAAAATACTGATTACACTGTGACACAAAATGGAGGTATGGTCTGGGGTGTGAAAAAACCTTTATGGGAATGAAAGCCCTTGGTAAGTATATAAGGACCCAAATTTGTCATAGGCCAAGATTTTGTGTTATGGCGTGATGAATTTTTTGCTGGAAACTCTAATGTCTCTAAGTCGAACCAACATATTTGTGGAAGAAGAACTTCGAAGTAAATGGCCGCCTGTTTTTCGGTAAATCGGGTATGTGGCTATTGTTCCGCTTAAGCAACGTAGCATGGTGAATTCTGGGTAGTACCCTACAAATTGTTTGCCTGAAGTCTTCGGAGAAATTCGAAACATTGTGCCAGCTCGGAATTGTCACCCAATCACATAGTTCTGTTACCGCACATGAAGAAAAAAGAATTCATGGTCAACGTTTTTTTTTGTCGCCAGATCCATATTTTAGTGGTATTTCAATCGGAGTGGAAAAAGTGTTTGGACACATGGGATATAATTAAGAGAATCTGCAAAGTAAAGTTAATCATCAGAAGAAGTTGTGAAAAAATCGTATTAGCTCCAAAGAGGGAGAGGTCTTGAACATAGCGTTTAAAACACTATTTAAAACCAGTAAGGAAAGTAGTAAAGTCGGCCGGGGCCGACTATATGATACCCTTCACCACTTTGGATATATTCAACAGATGAATGCTAACAGACAACGAATTTTGCAACTTATAATAAATTTTTCATTTGTTCAGATATAGGGTTGCTTCTTACAATAGGACAAAATTACCTAAATTTGTGTCAATTATGTGTAAAATCGGACGAAAATTTATATGTAGAAGCTATATCAAAATCTGAACCAATTTTAATGAGAATGTTAACTTATATGAACTACAGTTTATTGTACATAATTGTGTGGCAATCGGACAAACTTTGGATCTTTAGTGCACAATTTACATAAAATCAGAAGAAAAAATATATAGGAGCTATATATAAATATGAACCAATTTTCAGGAAACTTTACACACATCAAACCAGACTCATTTCAGTACACTGTGCCAAATTTTGTGCAAATCGAAATATGTATAGGGATTTTGGTACACAATTTACATTAAATCGGACGAAAATTTATATAGGAGCTATATGTAAATCTAAACCGATTCTCACGAAAATTAAAGTGCACTATTCCAGACTTAATTAAGTACGCTATGCCAAATTTCGTACAAATCGAAAGATATATAGGGACTTTGGTACACCATTTACCTTAAATCGGACGAAGATATATATGGGAGCTATATCTAAATCTGAACCGATATTCAGGAAACTTAACACACATCATTCTAGATCTAATTCATTACGCTATGCCAAATTTCGTGCAAATCGAAAGATATATAGGGACTTTGGTACACCATTTACCTTAAATCGGACGAAACTATATATGGGAGCTATGTCTAAATCTAATTCATTACGCTATGCCAAATTTCGTGCAAATCGAAAGATATATAGGAACTTTGGTACACCATTTACCTTAAATCGGACGAAACTATATATGGGAGCTATGTCTAAATCTGAACCGATTTTCAGGAAACTTAACACACATCATTCTAGATCCTATTCATTACGCTGTATCAAGTTTCGTGCAAATCGAAAGAAGTATAGGGACTTTGGTACTCCATTTACCATAAATCGGACGATAATATATATGGGAGCTATATCTAAATCTGAACCGATTTTCCCAATTTCAATAGGGTTCGTCCTTGGACCAATAAAGTGACCTGTGCCAAATTTCATCCAAATCGGATCATAAATGCGACCTGTACTTTGTTAACAAAAATACATGGACGGACGGACGTCAAAAGGAACCATGGGTCTATCTTGATTATTTTTGCCTGTTACAAACATATTCACAAGGACATAATACCCTGTACCACAGTGTGGTGAAGGGTAGAACTGTGACTAGGCTGATTTAGTTGAATATCTGAATTCGTCAACCTCTTCAGCTCTAGCCAAAATTGACGAGACGAAACTCTCGGCGATTTGAGCAAAAAAAGTTTGTTTCTTGAGTCTTTTGTTTATTGTTTAATATGTAGATATAATATTAGGTTGGGGAAAACTAAATCCATTTTTTCGGCAGATGGCTGTACTATTAGATTTCTCGTAAAGTATCCATCAAACAAATATGGACAAATATGTTAGATATGGAAGTGAACAAAGAGACAATTCGGTACATTTTTTATTTATTTATTTATTTATTTTTTTTTGCAACCATATGATACCCTCCACAACTATCAACTGCTACTCTTTTTACATATGGGGAATATGTTATACCGGGATGAATATTCATATTAATCGATCGTCATTCATCATAACCGGAACTTCGAGTAAAATTTCAAATTGATCAGCGCGAAATGTATATGTGAAATACATGTCCTCTCTCTCTGTAAATATTTACGTATAACTCTCACATCCGAGTGTCAATCACTATCAACTACTCGGGTCTATATCCTTCTGGAGTAAATATATTCGCCATAGAATATAAATGTGTACTATTTTATCACATTAAAGTCTGGTTCCATATGACCCGCTGAACATTGACCGATCTTCTTCAAAACTGTCATGTTTATTCTTTCCTCCGAGCAATTTTAATGATGCTCGGGGCATAATTGTGGCCTCTTGACCGTCCAGAAAAACAGACAAAAAATAAAGTATTTGGTCCAGTTGATTCCCTAAATATTAACGGAGTCTGATCGATTGGAATAGATCGACTCAGCTAGAAAAGATATGAAGATAGGTATACTAAAGGATCAATATTTCCCAACGTTACAAACTCTTGGGGCCACATAAAGCTATTATATCCTGACAACATAGTTGTGTAGCGTATAACAATTTAGGACATGGAAATTAAGGTCTCTGGGTGCATGCTTTGATAAAGACACCATATAACTGTACCACTGATTTTCGGAATTTTTATACTATCCACCATAGTATTGAGGGTATATTAGTTTTGTTTTTCCGTTTGTAACGCATCGAAATAATCATTTCCGACCCTATAAAGTATATATGACGATTTAAGCATGTCCGTATGTCCGTCTGTCCGTTTGTCTATTGTAATCACTCTATTGTCTAAACGAATCTCTCCACTATAAAATTATAAATATGAGTCCATTTTTTCGAAAAGCCCCCATATAAGGGTACCCCCAATTTTGTGGTATTTTTGGGGTTTTTAACGCATTTTTCGGCCGATATTGTTGAAATTTGGTACCTTGAGTTCTTATTGGGTAACAAATCTCCCTACTAAAAATTATAAATATAGCTTCATTTTTTCGGAAAACCTCCATTTTAGGTATTCTGGGGTTCTTGGGCGCGTTTTATAACTGAATTCGCTAAAATTTGGTACATTGGTATTTACTGGGTACTAAATTACTCCACTAAAAATTATAAATATAGGTCCACTTTTTCTGGTAGTCCCTATATATCGGTACCCCCAAAATCATATTTTTCGACCGAATTGGCTGTAATTTAGTACTTCGAGTTATTATTGGTTAGCAAACCTATCCACTAAAAATTATAAATATACGTCAATTTTTTTTCAGGTAGCCCCAATATAAGGGTACCCCCCAATTTTCGGTATTTTTGGGGTTCTTGGGCGCGTTTTGTAAATGATTTCACTAAAATTTGGTACATTGAGTATTTATTGGGTACTAAATTACTTCTTGAACGCGTTTTTCAACCAAATTCTTTGTAATTTGGTTTTTTGTAGTCATATATAGTAACTAACCTCCCTTCAAAAAATTATTCATATTCGTCTCCTTTATGGGGTAGTCCCCATATAACCCCCATTTTTTATATTGAAATAGTTATCTGAGATTTTGTTGCAATCATTCTACCTGCGAAGGATATCGAGATAAAAATTAGAACATGAGGTTCGAGAATGATATATATGATGGTGATGGGATCTTGCATCCTACCATGCGTCGTCAATATCGGTCCACTTTTTGGGGTTTTAAGGAAAATATCCATAAATATTTCTAAAAATTGGTATTTCATGTATACCGGCAGTATTCAGGCATCTCCTCCATATAATGATAATTCTGAAGGGACGAATTGAGATACGTGATTGAAATATTGCCCCCCTTTAGGCATAGCCTCATACAACTTTGCAATTAAAGGCTTTGGGGTTTTCAGATTTTAGGAAAAATTGCTGAAATTTTTATATGGTGTACATAATGGTTTACATAAATCCGTTTGTAGAAATATCGGTATAGGTTCACTTTTTGTCATTTTCCCTATATTTTCATTTCAAGTATCTGCCAGTATACACATGGTGGAGGGTATCCAAAGTTCGGCCCAGCCGAACTTAATGCTTTTTTCAATTCTTTTACCTATTATCCACATTTAAAAATCAAATTGCCTATCATTTAACACAGTGAGTTCTCAATGTGTACAAAATATGTATAAAAAAAATTTACCTATTTCGGTATTTACCCACTGTCCACTTCAACTTCTACTGGAAAGGATTTAAATCAACTTTAAGTTGATTTGCGCATGTCCATCCGCCCGCCATATTTTTTCTAACCAAATCACAGATTGCAATTATTTTTCAATTTTATTGAAGTTTGACAAGGTCCACTTATTTTGACCAATGATGGACCCTATTTATAATGGTGATAATTGGTTCAGACAATAGATATAGTTCCAATATTGCCGGTCCGACCGACTTAATTTTTCACCCAATATTTCGACCAAAATCCATCGATTAGGTTATCTTTGCAAAGAAATATTAATTAAATATCAAAAATATGTTTATAATCAGAAGAATTCCCAATGACATAATAACTCACAATCAATTGTACGCAATTCCACTGAACTTGACATTTTTCAATACCTGTCATTTTTTAAATTTATTAAAAATAACCTCAAGCATGTCTCAGGATACATGATGTTGCGTGGGCAGTTGAAACATTGTATTGAATGAATTTATTTATTTATTGCAAACAATAAATTGCTATCATTCCTTTTGATTAAAAAATAAATAAACAGAATATGAAGAACATACAGCTCCCAAGCGTCAATGGCTGCAATTACCACCAACGAACAAGACCTCAATGCTATAAAAACACACACACAAACAGAAAATGTACAAAATTTGCATAAAAATGTAATTATCTTGACCGAACATGGCATTAGAAAAGCATGTCGTACAAGTTCACTCGATTTGGACTGAGGGACTGATTGACTGACTTTACACAGATCGTGTACGTTGTCAGGCTAATAACAAAATGGCCATTGGCTGATGGCATTCACTTATGAAGTTTCGTGGTTAT
>NW_026874689.1:0-166909 GCF_032173495.1 Musca vetustissima
AAATTAATAATCGGAAAATGAATTGGTGTCAAAAGGAATTAACGGAAAAGTGTGGGAGTTAATACCGATCCAACCTCCTTTCCGAATATTTGAAATAATTAATGCAAAGGCGGATAAAAGGAGGCTTGGAGTTTTTAAAAATTTGTTTTAAGAAGTTTTTTGTTTAATATATTTTCATAGATTCACAAGCCATGGATTTTTTTTAAAAAAAATTATTTTTTGAAGAATTGCCAACGCGTGGATTTTTTAAAAAAACATTTTTTTAAGAATTACCAAGGTGTGAATTTTTTAAAAATGATTTTTTTCAAAAATGTGGATATTTTAAAAAAAATATTTTTTAACGTTTTACCAAGGAGCGGATTTTTAAAAAATATTTTTCAAAATTCGGCAAGGCGTGATTTTTTTTTTAATTTTTTGAAATTTTTTTAGAAAATATTTTTTAATTTTTTGTACTAAAGAAAATGAGTAAGAAACATAAAAAGTATCATAATTTGGCAAAAAATTTAAAAAATAACCATGTTTACATCAAAAGTAACCGATAACCGGTTACAAAATAACCATTATTTGAAACATTTAAAAATACGAAATGAATAAGAAACACAATAAATTGCATTATTTGGCAAAAAGTTTAAAAAATAACCATGTTTACATCAAAAGTAACCGATAACCGGTTACAAAATAACCATTTTCGAAACATTTTAGAATAGAAAATGAATAAGAAACACAACAAATTGCATTATTTGGCAAAAAGTTTTAAAAATAACCATATTTACATCAAAAGTAACCGATAACCGGTTACAAAGTAACCATTTTTCAACTTTCTAATTTTTGCAATATGATTTAAATCGTATAAAATTACCTTTTTAATTACCTTATTTTATAATACTACACAAAAATCAATATCTACATAAAAAGTAACCGATAACCGGTTACAAAATAACCAAAATAAAACATTTGAAAATAGAAAAATCAATAAGACACACAACAACTTGCATTATTTGGCAAAAAGTTTCTAAAAAATCTACATTTACTTCACAAGTAATCGGTAACCGGTTACAAAGTAACCATTTTTCAACAGGCTAATTTTTGCAAATTTGATTTAAATCGTATAAAATTTCTTTTTTTAAATTCTTTATTTTAAAATACTACATAAAAATCAATATCTTCACCAAAAGTAATCGATAACCGGTTACAAAGTAACCATTTTTCAACTGGCTAATTTTTGGCATATTGATTAAAATCATGTGTAGTTACTTGGTTCTGATAAATATTCCTGCAAAAATTGCCTTTTGATTTGAAAAATAACCGTTAATCAATACCTGGGTACTCGGTAACCACTTTCAAAACATCATTGAAATCTTAACCATTTAATTGTCTATTTTTTTTTATTTTGTTATGACAAATATTCCTCATAAAATTACCTTTTGATTTGAAAAATAACCGATAGTCAATTCCTGGGTACTCGGTAACCACTTTCAAATTATCATTGAAATTTTTAACCATTCAATTTTATAGTTCCACTTGCCAAATAATTATAGTCCAAAGTAGCCAAAGAAAAAATTCTTTGGCACAGTTATTAACCCAGTTCCCTACCTCCCTCCCTGCTCCCTCATCCATCCCCCTTTCGAAAACTCAAAAAGAATAAGGAGTGTTAGCTTCGAATTCAACAACTGTCAATTATGTGTTTTGGATTTTTTTGAATACAACTTCAAAATGATTTTCAAAATTTAGTTGCTTAGTCTTTTGGCCCAGGCACTTGTTTTAGCAGACTACAAGGTGTGATTTTAATCGTTACAAAATATTTATGTGATCATGGCATGGCATGGCATGAAGAACAACAACATTTGCGGCATCACGAGTACTTGGTATTATGCTCGAGAGTAGCTAAGTGGCAGGTATTATTTGCAAATTTTTTGTTTTTCGAACAAAAAAAATAGAAACAACACTTCGCCGTTGTTGAAGCCTGTGGAGTCAGATTACAAGTAGATGCAGTTGCTAACAACCCAGGGTGGTAGTCAAAACAGAATTTTGATGGGGTATATTGGTCTTGGAAAATGAGGAGATTTTTTCCAAAGGAACATTTCCTCAATTGAGGTGTTTGAAATTATTGGCTACGCCCCTGTTCCCTCTTCCACCTTAGCCATTTTGGAACTTCTAAATATGGCCATCAGATTTGTTTGGGTTGATTTGAGTTTGGTGTTGTTGTCGATCTTTTTTTTTTTTTTGTTCGTTTCATTTGAGATTTGAATTTTGAAACGACAAAACGCTTGGCTTGATGGAAGTGTGTCGGAATATTTAGCCACTGTTTTTTGTTTTCTTTATCTCCCTCTTCGACTGACTGTGCAGTGAATTGCATTTTCATGGAGTGGTACTTAGAGCTCGGTAGTTGGTACTATTTTGCATTACAACAACAACAATTTAAATGTTTAATTTAAATCACTTGATTTGTTGTTGTTGAGTTTTTGTTGAGGTTGATGTTGTTTTGATTCCAAAACCCTCGTCACTCAGTCTAGTAAAGTTGTTGCGAACTTAGTTGTTGCTGTTTGTTGTTGGCCCCAAAAGAATCTGATATTTCTTTTTTTTTGCCAGACAGTGTTGTTGGGTTTTTTGTTGTTGTTGTTGCTACTGCTGCTGCTATTTTGGTTATCATGTCGCACCCATAAATGCTTATGAATTAACGTTTAATTGTGCACCGCCACGAGAGTCGAATGAAGTGTGTGTGTGTATGTGTGAGTGAGTATCGGTGCATGGTGTGGTTGCATGTTGCAAATGCATGTCACCCGGTCTTTGATATTTATTGTTGTTATTATTGTTTATATCACATTACCAATTGCCACGATAATTGTTTAATCAGGTAAATTTGGATATTTGATTTTTATTACAAAGTAAACCGGTTATCGGTTACTTTTGGTGGATATATGACTTTTCCCAAAAAAATTCTAATTTTTATGATTTTTATTTATTTTCTATTTCAAAAAGTTTCAAAAGTGGTTACTTTGAAAACGGTTATCGGTTTTTACGAAACCGGTTGTCGGTTACTTTTGGCGGATATATGACTTTTCTCAAAAAAAATGCTAAATTTTATGTTTCTTATTAATTTTTTATTTCAAAGAGTTTCAAAAGTGGTTACTTTGAAAACGGTTATCGGTTACTTTTGATGTAGATATGGATTTTTTGAAAACTTTTTGACAAGTTATTCTAATTTGTATGTTTCTTATTAAATTTCTATTGAAAGACGATTTAAAAATTATTACTTTAATACCGGTTATCGGTTACTTTCAGCTGAAATATAATTTTCGAAACAAAATTTGCAAAATAATGATCAGTTTCTTTACATTTAATTTTTCAGCGTTATATTTTTTATTTTTAGTAAAATTGACAAACGGTTACCGGTTGTATAATTTATTTGTTGTAGCTGATCGAAAATTGTTATTTTTTCTAATAAAAACACATTTGAAATGGATTTGATGAATTTCAAATTAATTGGTTACCGACTATCGATTATTTTTAAAGTGGTTAATTAATTTTTTTTTAATAATTTATGGCTTGTTCTTATAGGTATTTGCCAAACAGTGCAATTTTAATTTTTTAATAAACTTATTATATTTTAAATCGGTTATCGACTACTTTCAACTTAATTGCATATAGAAGGCTTGTAATGGCTTCCATCCTCGTTAGGATGCCTGTAAAGGCTTCTGTCGTCGATATAAGACCCTTCAAAGGCTTCTATAGTCGATATAAGACCTTTCAAAGGCTTCTGTCGTCAATATAAGACCCTTCAAAGGCTTCTATAGTCGATATAAGACATTTCAAAGGTTTTTGTCGTCAATAGAAGGCTTTTGTAAGCTTCTGCTTTTGTAGCTTCGTCGCTATAAGACCCTTCAAAGGCTTCTATAGTCGATATAAGACCTTTCAAAGGCTTCTATCGTCGATAGAAGGTTTGTTAAAGCTTCTGTCGTCGATAGAAGGCTTGCAAAGGCTACTGCCGTCGATAGATGGCTTGCAAGGCTTCTGTCGTCGATAGATGGCTTGCAAAGGCTTCTGTCGTCGATAGATGGCTTGCAAAGGCTTCTGTCGTCGATAGATGGCTTGCAAAGGCTTCTGCCGTCGATAGATGGCTTGCAAAGGCTTCTGTCGTCGATAGATGGCTTGCAAAGGCTTCTGTCGTCGGTAGATAGCTTGTAAAGGCTTCTGTCGTCGGTAGATGGCTTGTAAAGGCTTCTGTCGTCGATAGATGGCTTGTAAAGGCTTCTGTCGTCGATAGATGGCTTGTAAAGGCTTCTATCGTCGATAGATGGCGTCGATAGATGGCTTGCAAAGGCTTCTATCGTCGATAGATGGCTTGTAAAGGCTTCTGTCGTCGATAGATGGCTTGTAAAGGCTTCTGTCGTCGATAGATGGCTTGTAAAGGCTTCTGTCGTCGATAGATGACTTGCAAAGGCTTCTATCGTCGATAGATGGCTTACAAAGGCTTCTATCGTCGATAGATGGCTTGCAAAGGCTTCTATCGTCGATAGATGGCTTGCAAAGGCTTCTATCGTCGATAGATGGCTTGCAAAGGCTTCTATCGTCGATAGATGGCTTGCAAAGGCTTCTATCGTCGATAGATGGCTTGCAAAGGCTTCTGTCGTCGATAGATGGCTTGTAAAGGCTTCTGTCGTCGATAGATGGCTTGTAAAGGCTTCTGTCGTCGATAGATGGCTTGTAAAGGCTTCTGTCGTCGATAGATGGCTTGTAAAGGCTTCTGTCGTCGATAGATGGCTTGTAAAGGCTTCTGTCGTCGATAGATGGCTTGTAAAGGCTTCTGTCGTCGATAGATGGCTTGTAAAGGCTTCTGTCGTCGATAGATGACTTGCAAAGGCTTCTGTCGTCGATAGATGACTTGCAAAGGCTTCTATCGTCGATAGATGGCTTGTAAAGGCTTCTGTCGTCGATAGATGGCTTGTAAAGGCTTCTGTCGTCGATAGATGGCTTGTAAAGGCTTCTGTCGTCGATAGATGGCTTGTAAAGGCTTCTGTCGTCGATAGAATACCTGTAAAGGCTTCTGTCGTCGATAGAATGCCTGTAAAGGCTTCTGTCGTCGATAGATGGCTTGCAAAGGCTTCTGTCGTTGATAGATGGCTTGTAAAGGCTTCTGTCGTTGATAGATGGCTTGTAAAGGCTTCTGTCGTTGATAGATGGCTTGTAAAGGCTTCTGTCGTATATAGAACCCCCTTCAAAGGCTTTTATTGCCGATATAATGCCTGTAAAGGCTTATGAGGTCAATAGAAGTCTTTTGAAGGCCAGTAAAGGCTTCTCTCGTCAATAGAAGGCTTTTGTAGGCTTCTGTCATCGAAAGAATGCCTATATAGCATTATATCGTCGATAGGAGGGCCTCTAAAGGCTTTTATCGTCAATGTAAAGGTCTATATAGGATTCTATCGTCTATAGGAAGTCCTTGTCAAGGCTTCTGCTTTTTGTATATATGTATAGTATTATTCGAGATCCGGATTTTTTTATTTTAAAATTAAGATTTAACATAAGTTGTGGACTTAGAGGACATAATTGGCGTTATATTGACAAAAAGAAGCCTTTAAAGATCTCATAAATATATTGTAGCGATGTTGTCTTATATACATCTTGTGAAATTCAATTTTGCTGACATTGACAGTAAATTACAGCAACAACATTGGCAACAATTGTTGTCTCGTCTTTTATTACAAATATTTGAAGTGTTGCTGCTGAATTCGCAGTGACGTGCGCTTAATCAATTGCCGTTTTCCGTTGTTGTTATTTGTTTTTTTTTTTTTCTTTTTTCAAATTGTAAAGTCAACAAATCTGTCTGTTAAAGAAAAAGTTGGTTGGTCAGGTCATTGTTGCAATTGTCGATTAATGAAATTCCACAGAATCCAAATGAAATATCCTTCAAAAAATAACAAATCAATGTAACAACTTTCAATGTTAAAAACAATGTTGTTGTTATTTTTGCTGTTCGATAGCTTGTTTTTATTGCTAAGCATTATTAGTTATTGTTTTTTGGCCATCGATGTTGTTGTCGGGTTTCTCAAAATGAATGGTTTTCACCAAAAAAAAAACAAGCCAATCACAGATTACACATCGGATTGAGTGCCACATTGTTAGGAAAACCGACATCAAATTATTTCTTGTTGCAGTTGTTCGTCATTTGTTTACAACGATTTCGAATTGTCCGAATCATATATACTATATAATTTGTTGCTGGCTGAACTCAAGCTGGCATTTGAAATCTTTCGTCGTCGCCGTCAGTTGGTCGTCGTATCATGATTGAAATGTGAAAACTTTTGTGAAGTTAATTCACAAGAAGTTGTTGCTGCCAATCATCAACGGGATTAATCGTAGGAAAACTTATGCAGGGGAAATAGCAATTATGGATTTTCCATTTGATAGATTTCCGTTGTAAATGGGTACACCAAAATTTTCGATGGGATTTGTTTTCGGTGGATAATTATGTCATTAAAAAATTACTCAGATATGAGATCTGATATTGTGAAACGAGAAACAAAAATCGAACTAGAGAAGTCAAGTAATTAAATGGAAGGCCAATAGTCAATAGAAAGCATTTAAAAGCTTCTGGCATCGATAGAAATCCTGTAGAAATTTCTATAGTCTATAAAAAATCTGTCAAGGCCTCCTATAAAAAAGTTCTGTCAAAGCCTTTTGTCAAAAGAACCTATAAAGATTTCTGTCATGTATGGTAGTATAAAGGCCTCGGTTGTTAATAGAATATCTTTCAAGCCTTAAGTAGTAGATATTAATTCTTTAAAGTCTTCTGTTGCCAATAAATATAAAGTTTTTAAAGTAATTCGTTCGCCAATAGAAAACCTATAAAGGCTTCTTTCGCCGGTAGAAGGTATGCGAAGGCTTCTGTCGCAGATAGAAGGTCTGTAAAGGCTTCTGTCGTTGATTAAGGGCTTACATAGTCTTCTTTCGCCGTTAGAAGGTCTGTACATGCTTCCGTCGCAAATTGAAGGTCTGTAAAGGCTTCTGTTGCCGATTGAAGGTCTGTAAAAGCTTCTGTCTTTGATAGAAGGCTTCTGCCTTTGATAGAAGGCTTCTGCCTTTGATAGAAGGCTTGTGAAAGCTTCTGCCTTTGATAGAAGGCTTGTAAAGGCTTCTGTCGTCGATAGAAGGCTTGCAAAGGCTTCTATCAAGTCTTGCAAAAGCTTCTGTCGTCGATAGAAGGCTTCTGTCAACGATAGAAGGCTTATAAAGGCTTCTGTCAACGATAGAAGGTTTGCAAATGCTTCTGTCGTCGATAGAAAACTTGCAAAGGCTACTGTCGTTAACAAAAAACATTTAAAGGCTTCAGTTGTCGACAGAAGACCAGCCACGACCTTCTGTCGCCGATAGAAGGCATACAAAGTCTTCTGCCGCCGATAGAAGTCTTGTGTCGGTAGATAGATGGCTTGCAAAGGCTTCTGTAGTCCATAGATGGTTTCTGTCGATGATAGAAGATCATTTAAAGTCTTTGTGTGCTCGTGAGTGCAGCCAAATAAATATATATATATATATTGTAATATTCGAGATCGTCGGAAGTTTTATTAAAAAAGGTGAGATTTGAAGACTCTGTATGGGCTTCTGTCGGCATTCTGTCATTTTCAGAAGGTCCTTCCCCTTTTAAGGCTTCTTTCGCCGATAGAAAACCCAATGTAATGACTTCTGTAGTCTAAAGAAGACCCTGTAAAAGCTAGTGCCATCGAAAGAACCCCTTATAAAAGTTTCTGTCGTCAACAAAAGACCCGGTAAAGGCTTCTGTCATCCATACAAGCAGCCAAGTAAATATATGTATAGTAATATTCGAGATCATCGGAAGTTTTATTTATAAAAAAGATTTCTGTATGGGCTTCTGTCGACTTTCTGTAATTTTTAGAAGACACTCAAAAAAAAGAAGGCCCTTAAAGGCTTCTGTCGTCGATAGAAAGTTCTGTAACGGGTTCTCTCGTCGATAGAAGACCCTGCAAAGGATCTGTGTGTTCTTGTGTGCAGCTATGTAAATAGGTATATAGTAATATTCGAGATCATCGGGAGTTTTATTATAAAAGTACGAATTGAAGTGGGATTCTGTCGGCTTTCAGTCCCTCTAATGACTCTCTAAAGGTATTTTATAGAAGATCTGTTAAGTCGTATATAGTCGATAGAAAACCTCTGAAGTATTCTGCCGTCGATAGAAATTTATTCATGTCTTTTATTCATGTCGGTAGATGGCCTTTAAATTCCCTGTAAGGCTCTTCGTGTTCATGTGTACAGCTTAGTAAATAGGTCTTTAGTAATATTCGAGATCATCAGGAGTTTTATTATGAAAGTAAGATTTGAATGCTCTGCATGGGCTTCTGCCGGCTCTCATTCATTCAGAAGGCTCTCTAAAGTCTTCTGTCTTTTATAGAAGACCTACAAAGCCTTATATAGTTAATAGAAAGCCTCCGAAGAATTCTGTCGTCGATGGAAATTCTCTTGAGTAGTTTTTCTCGTCGATGTTTTATAGAGACCTGCTAGCTTCCGCAAATCACCGCTAATTTCTTTCGTTTCTCAATTTATTTTCTGTTTCCAATTTTTTTATAAATTCCATTCAAAATTTTTTTTTTGTTTCTCTGTCACACTCTCCCGGCGCTATAATCACCATAAAACATAAATCTGAAAAACAAAACAGGTGAAATGAATAAATGTTGAACATAAATTAAAAGATTTTCTACAATAAATTATATACACAAGAAAACATATATGTAAAGAAAACATGCAAACATTACAGTGGAGGATAAAATTGTGGGTACATATAAGAAATATACAAATCACACCAGAGGGAAAATCGAATCGGATTTTTATAAATGATTTCATTTTTACTGATAAAAATTCTTCATATTAGACCTAGATAAAAATGGATGAGGCTACAGTCGTAATTGTTGAGGCCTGGAGAATCATTTTCTTGACAGAAGAAGTTCCGAAAAAATCGATAAGAAAGATTTTTTGGCAAGATATTTTGTCAGGAAACGCATTTCCCATGCCTCAACAATTTCGACTTCATTAATTTGTAACGAATTTGTATATTCTTTTTTTAGCTATTTTTTTATTATATTTATTTATTTTTTTATTTTATTTATTTTTTTTTTGTTCCACTTTTACCCTTCACTGTAGCCATTACCATTTAGTGGCTATCAAAAAATAGATACTACAACAATATAATATCCACAATATATGCATGTTATGTTTATTATTTATTATTAACAACAAGTAATAACTTTTTTGTTTAAAAAAAAAACACCAAATAGCCGACAGTGAAGAGTCCGACTTTGTGAAAATATGTATGCATATCTCCATGTTTTTTTTTATTATTTTTTCTCCATGGCAATTTTCCTTCACACAACAAATTCATTTATTTATGAACATAATTTGCGCAATTCGGTTGTTGTTTTACAAGTTTTTTTTCGGTTTATCATCATCAGCAACAGCAGCTACAACAACTCTAACATGAATTTATTAGATTTTTTTCTCGATGTGCAGCGATTTATTTAATAAAATATTTTTTCGGATAGTGGGGGGAAAAATCTCTCACACACACCTTTGTTTTGGTGGGTCCGGTTTTTCTTCGGTAGGAAAAAAAATATATTTATGAAAAAATCGCTGTGACTAAAATTGTATATTTGTCTTAAGACGCAGAGACTTAATGAATTCATTAGTTTTTTAGCTGTGCGTGCTACCACATAGTAAAACGTTTTTTTGTGCGGAGTTTTTTTTTCCATGTGGTTGGAAAGGATTTTTTGGTCAGGTATTAGGGGTGTGCTGAAATTTTTGGGGGGAAATTTTTTTATTTTTTATTAATAAATATATTTTTAGTAATATTCGAGATCTCCAGAATGTTTATTTATAATATATGTAGGAATAGAAAGGATTTGAGGGGTAGGCTTTACTGTTCGGGGTAAAGGCTTTTTAAAGATGTATATTGTTGATAAAATATCGGTAGAGGCTTCTTCTGTCATCGAATCACTTCGAGGTCTTTTATAGTCAAAATAAGGCCATTAAAAGATTCTGACATCCATTAAAGCTCTGCTGAAGCTTCTAAAGACTAAACAAGGACTTCTGTCGTATATAGAAGACTTGTTAAGTCCTCTGTAGGAAATTGAAGACCAAACAAACCGATATACATGTTTTAATGTCTTCTGCAGTCAATAGAAGGTTTCCAAGGGTTAGTAAAGGCTTCTATCGTCGATAGGTAGGCATGGAAATGCATTTAGGTGTGCTGAATTATTATTAGTAATATTCGAGACCTCCGAATATTTTTATAATAGAAGTAGGAATTGAAAAGATTTGTGGGATGGGCTTTAATGTTCAAGGTAAAGGCTTCTGACGTCGAAAGAAGCCCATTTAAAGATGTTTATTGTTCTTCTGTCATCGGCACAATCACTTCGAGGTCTTCTATAGTCAAAAGGTCATTAGTCAATAGTCAAAGGCCATTAATTATGGATTCTGATCGATATAAGGCCTGTAATGTACTTCTAGCGTCGATAGAAAGCTTCTAGCGCCAATAGGAAGGCCTGTAAATATTTCTGTCGTCAATAGAAGGCATTTAAAGACTTCTATCGTCGATAGAAGGCTTACAAAGGCTAGTAAAGGCTTTTACCGTCGATAGAATACCAACAAAGACTTCTGTCGCCAATAGAAGGCCTTTAAACCTTCTATAAAATTTGCGTTATATAATAATATTCGAGATCATCGGATGTTTTTGTAAATGATGACTGGAACTTAAAATAATTTAATTATTAATTTAAAATCTAAAAGCTTCTTTTGTCGATAGAACGCCTGTCAAGGCTTCTGTCAACGATAGAAGGTCCTGTAAAGGCTTCTATCGTCGATAGAATGCAAGCAAAGACTTCTGTCGCCAGTATAAGACCTTTAAAGGCTTCTGTCGCCAATAGTACTCGTGTAAAGGCTTCTGTTGTCGATGGAATGCTTTTAAAGGCTTCTATCGTCGATGTGAAGGCCTGTAAAGGTTATATCGTCGATAGAATGCCTCCAAAGGCTTTTTTCGTCAATAGAATGCCAGCAAAGACTTCTGTCACCAACAGAAGACCGTTAAAGGCTTATGTCATCAATAAAACCCCTGTAAAGGCTTCTATCGTCGGTAGAAAAGATTGTAAAGGCCTCTGTTGGCGATGGAATGCCTGCAAAGGCTTCTATCGTCGATAGGAAGATCTATAAAAGTTTATATAATATTTCCTTTCATTATATAGTAATATTCGAGATCATCGGATGTTTTTTCTTTTAATGGCGACTGCAACTTAAAATAATGTCATTATACATTTTATATATAAGGGCTTCTATAGCCGGCACAATGTCTGTAAATGCTTCTATAGTCAATAAAATGCTTGTAAAGGTTTTTGTCATCGATATAATGCCTGTCAAGGCTTCTGTAGTCGCTAGAAAGACCTGTTGCTGATAGAATGCCAATAAAGGCTTTTGTCGTAGATAGAAGGCCTGCAAAGGATTCAGTCGTCGATGTAGAGGCCTGTACAGGCTTTATTATCGATAGGAAGGCTGCTATCGTCGATGAATGACCTGTTTAGGTTTCTGTCGTCGATAGTAGACCCTGTAAAGAATTGTATGGTCGATATAATGCCTGTAAAGACTTCTATCGTCAATAAAATGCCTGGAAGGGCTTCTATCGTCGATAGGAAGGCCTGTAAAGGCTTCTTTTTTTCATAGGAAGACCTGATAGAAGGCCTGCAAAGGCTTCTTTGCATTAAATATAGTAATATTCGAGATCACCAGATGTTTTTTTCTATACGAGCTCTTTAGTAGTTGTGGTCGTCCATAGAATGCTAGTAAATGCTTCTATCATCGGTAAAATGCCAGTAAGGTCTTTTGTCCTCGATAGAATGCCAATAAAGAACCCTGAAGGCCTGTAAAGAATTCTGTCGCCGACGGAATGGCTTCTATCGCTGGTATATGACCCTGTAAAAGATTTTCTTGTCGATAAGAGGCCTGTGAAGGCTTCTATCCTCCACTGAATTTCTGCTAAGACTTCTGACGCCGATAGAAGGCCTGTAAAGGCTTCTTTGCATTAAATATAGTAATATTTGAGATCACCAGGTTTTTTCTTCTAAATGAGGTCTTTAGTAGTTGTTGTCTTCAACCTATTCAGCATATTTTAAAAATGACCACGTGGAAATTATTTTTCGTTCTCTTGTTTTTTATCCCAGCTTAAAACTCATTCCTACCCCCAATAATAATATTTTTTCTTGCCTAAATCTTTTATCACATGAATAACTTTACAACCTGTTAGATTGATAATAGTGGATGGATTTTGTTCCTCCAATCACAAAAATTGAGCCAAAGAAAAACTACACATTTAACCAATGATCTAACACAGAGTCATTCCAACATTTTTTATCAATTTTGTTTTTTTTTCTTACTCCTGCGATTTTCGCTAATAAATTAACAGCACGTCATTTATTAAAGTGTTCACATACAATTTTATAAAATATTACATAGCCAAGCATAAAAAACAATTTTTGCTATCACATTTGCCATAGTTGCCGTTCGACGGACACGCTTGGTAAATTTTTTCCAGATCTTTTTTTTCGTGATTTTTTACTGAAGCATTTTATTGATTTTTTCCACATCAGTCAGCCACAGCAGCAGCAGCTCTCCGTTATGTGTTTAATTAATTTAAACATGCACAAATCTTTTTAAACTCTCCATGATATGAATATTAAAAAAAATGAAATAAAAAATTGAGGTTAGTTGGGGGTTGGTTGGATTTTTCGCAGTTTTTTTTTCAGCAGTTTAGCTAATAACGGAAATTAAGAAAATTGAAAATGTTTCTTAATTAAAATTAAGCGTGTGGGGATTAAGTTTTTGTTTTCTACAAAAAAATATTTTTTTTAATTAACAGCGGATATTAAGAAATCTTATATGCGAAACTTGCGATTTCTTGAAGGGGTTTACATTCCTTAAAATTATTTCTAATTCAAATTTTGTGACCCAAATCTATATTTGAAAAAAAAGTATCGGATGAGCTGACCTTAACCTCAAAGTTCTTAAAATAATTTCCATTATTTTTAAAATTTAAATTTTATTTACAGGTCTCTCAAGATGACCCTCTTGGGTTGATCTTAACCTCCAATTCTACTCCTCAATAATTATTTTTTTTTATTAAATAGTTTGTTTTTTTTTTTAAATGATTTTTTTCTTTTAATGGACAAAGATTGACTACATCGTTATTCAATCAATAGGCCAGGGGAGGTTCAATATTACAATGCAATACATCGGCATTCAATCAATAGACCAGGGTAAATACAATGCGACGTTAATTGTTTTAATTTTTTCTTCACTCTCCCATAGTTAAGAATTCTATGGTCTCTAAAAATTGTAAAGAAATCACAGGCGGACTGTGACCGACAGTCACTTGTTATATTTCATATTTTGTAAAATTATTTTACAAGGTTACATCGAAAGAGAACAATATGAACATTGATTGATAGATTGGGCGCCATTCGAAATTGCACTGAGAATGGAAATATTTCAATTCACATGGCACAGTCAGTAACAAACAATGAACGATACAAGATTTACAGAAGAAATCTGAAGCATATATCGATATGAATTCTAGTCTCAATAGAAGCCTTGTAAAAGTCTCTATAGTCGATAGAAGGCTTACAAAGGCTTCTGTTGTCGATACAAGGTCCTGTAAAGGTTTCTATCGTCGATAGAAGGCTTGCAAGAGGCTTCTATGATCGATAGAGGGCTTTCAAAAGGCTTCTATGATCGATAGAGGACTTTTAAAAGGCTACTGTCGTCGATAGAAGGCTTGCAAGAGGCTTCTATGATCGATAGAGGGCTTTCAAAAGGCTTCTATGATCGATAGAAGGCTTGCAAAGGCTTCTATCGTCGATAGATGGCTTGCAAAGGCTTCTATCGTCGATAGATGGCTTGCAAAGGCTTCTATCGTCGATAGATGGCTTGCAAAGGCTTCTATCGTCGATAGATGGCTTGCAAAGGCTTCTATCGTCGATAGATGGCTTGCAAAGGCTTCTATCGTCGATAGATGGCTTGCAAAGGCTTCTATCGTCGATAGATGGCTTGCAAAGGCTTCTATCGTCGATAGATGGCTTGCAAAGGCTTCTATTGTCGATAGATGGCTTGCAAAGGCTTCTATCGTCGATAGATGGCTTGCAAAGGCTTCTATCGTCGATAGATGGCTTGCAAAGGCTTCTATCGTCGATAGATGGCTTGCAAAGGCTTCTATCGTCGATAGATGGCTTGCAAAGGCTTCTATCGTCGATAGATGGCTTGCAAAGGCTTCTATCGTCGATAGATGGCTTGCAAAGGCTTCTATCGTCGATAGATGGCTTGCAAAGGCTTCTATCGTCTATAGATGGCTTGCAAAGGCTTCTATCGTCTATAGATGGCTTGCAAAGGCTTCTATCGTCGATAGATTGAAAATAATTCTATTTAATATTTCCACAAAGTGAACATTTAAACAAATTTCCCTTTTTTCATTTCTAACTCAATCAATTTCCTTTACATTATTTTTTTCAATTACAAATAAGCTTAGCAAGTATTAGCTTAAATAAATACAAGCGACTGAATAGAAAATATAATTAAAAAATAATAATTAAGACAATGGGGCTAAGAAACTTAAGCACCCATGAAAGCCATAAAGAAAACAAAAACAATTTTTCTTCTCTAACGAAATTATTTACAACTTAATCAAGAAAGTTAAAAAGAAAAAATAGTTAATATGACACCTCAGGGGTTCCAAAGACAACACCCCAGCCGGACCCAACCCAGTTGATAACAAACCATTTTGAATGGCCGACACAACAACAAAAAAAGAGACGACAACGACGATAACACTTCGTATAACAAATCATCTATTATATGGCTCCATTGAATATTAAAAAAAAACAACTACAACAACAAAAGTTTTTCTTCTTTACAACAACAACAACAATGAAGAAAATCATAATTTCTATAAGCCTCGAAAAGAAACAATCACCTAAGAAGAGATAACATTTTAATAATTACATACCCATACTTGCAATGGACAACCATAAAGTGACCATACACGACAGGCTAACTGGCTGGCTGACTGTCAGAAGATAGGCAGACAGACCAAGAAAATCCCCTGGTTGGGATGATTGAAAGCTCTTTAATGAAGATGAAATGAAATATCCTCAGGTTCTCTGTGTGCCGAACCAAAAAAAAAAATGTCTTCAACTGACTTTCTCTGGAGATCGTTAGACAGTCGGAATAAGAAATTAGTTCATTTATAACATTTGGAGCTCAGTTTGAAAGAGGTTTCCTTATCTTCGTTCTCTCATAACTAATTTAAAAATAATTTTCGAACTTAAATGCTGATCAGAAGGAAATTAGTCATTATTATGGAAATCTCAAATCATTTGTTTGGAAGTGTGTAAACATTGTATCAATCATAAAAACAGGGTTGCCAGATTAAAAATTAAAAAAAAAAAATCTTCAAATGTTGACACTCAAAATTTTTCTATAGTTGTTCTTTTTTGTCTCTAGATAGGACATAGCTTCAAAATGAAAAAAAACGCTGTAGTAATATTCGATCGTCGGATGTTTTGCATTTTCCTAGTCTTCAGATTTTTTAAAGTCATTTGTCTATTACCAAGGCATTTTTTTTTTAATTTTAAGAAGTATCTTCTCGAAAAACATTTTTTTTTAATTTTAAGAAATATATTCTCTAGGTCATCGTTGTCTGTTATAATTATTGTCATATTCCGAATTTTATCAGAGAATTCAGGCTATGCTAACAACATAGCCCTATTAACGTTCAAGGAGATTTCCCAAAGATAGTAATATTCGAGGTCACCGGATTTTTTTATCAAAACTAGTTTCCAATTACGTCCTAGTCTTCCAGTTCAGTTGAATATTATGAAGAATTTTTGTCGCTCTTCCCGTTGCGATATTCTCGAGCCTATTCTAGTTCGGTATAGTGAAATTGCCTGATAATTAACAATAATGCGAAAGTAGTAATATTCGAGATAGTCGGATGTTTTTTATTCTTCTTCAATGATTCGCTTTGATAAAAACTTGTATCTCTTTTCTCGTCTATTAAATCAATATTCCGAGTTTTTGTCTAACATATAAGGTCATATTTTCGTCCCTATTAACGTTCAAGCAGATTTCCCAAAGATAGTAATATTCGAGGCCACCAGATTTTTTTATTAAAACTAGTTTCCATTTACGTCCTGTCTTCCAGTCCAGGTGACTATTATTAAGATGCTGCTATAGTTCATCATCGAACCTTACGTTCTAATTTTTTATCTCGCTATCCTCCGCAGGTGATATGATTACAATAGAGTTTTAGAACCAAATGGACCTATACTGATAATTTTTTGTGGACACTAATACCCAATGTAACAAATTTCAGCAAATTCGGCTGAAAAACGCGCTCAAGAAACCCCAAAATACCGAAATTTGGCGGGTACCCTTATATGGGATATATGCCTAAACGTGGACCGATATATCCCATCTTCGAACTTGACCTGCCTGCAGACAAAAGACAACCCTATGCAAAATTTCAGAACCCTATCTCAATTCCTTCAGAAGATAGCGTGATTACAACAGACGGACGGACATGGCTAGATCGTCTTAGAATTTTACCCTGAAGAATATATATACTTTATAGGGTCGGAAATGAATATTTCGATGAGTTACAAACGGAATGACAAAATTAATATACCCTCCATACTATGGTGGAGGGTATAAAAACAAAGTGGATCGCCAGATCAAATAAAATTTGAAGTCATATTTACCCAATTTAAAATCAATTAAAAGACCGACAGTGTCGGATTTTTGAATTTTGAAATTTGTTTTAAAGTGTTTTAATTTGCAGTCAACAAAACGTAAATATCGTCTGAATACTCGCTGTGTTGTTGTAGATGCAAATTTATATTGTTGTCCGTCTTTTTCAACAATAATCTTACATTCTAAAACTACTCAGTAGATTTAGAATCCCTACAAGTCCTATCGACTGTATCGGAACTTTTACGCACTTTGTTAGGACCTTTGCCTGGAACACTTGGTGATATTATCGTACCTATTAACGTTCCAGGAGATTGTCCGAATGTCAGTAATATTTGAGGACGCCGGGTTATTTTCTTAAAATCTGTGTTCAATTAGTTTCTAAAGACTAATGAGATTGCAAGGATAGTAATATTCGAGACCCCTGGATGTTTTTTTAACCTCCGTAAAGGTTTTTCTATTTCGTTATAGTAATATTCCACCACCGAATGTTTTTTTCTATTAAAATTTTATTCAATTCTACTGCATTCCTTTTTTTCTTCCTTTTTAGTGATATTCTAGATCGCAGATTTTTTCTATAAAAATCTCAGTCCGCTGATTTTTTTTTTTTGTTTTTTTGAATAAAAATCTCAGTTCGATTTTTTTCTTCCCCTTCATCTTTTTTTGTCCTCTCCGAAATTCCTTCATAATATTCAACCACCGGATGTTTTTTCTATTAAAATCAGATCCAATTCTTCTTCATCCCATTTCTCTTTCGTTATAGTAATATTCGAGACCTGAGTTTTTTTCTTTCTTTAAAAAAATCTCACTTCAATTTGCAAAAAATTCTGACAAGTTCGACCGCCGGATATTTTTTCTTTTCTTCCAAGTCTTCTTCATCCCATTTCTCGTCCATTATAGTAATATTCGAGACCTCCGGATTTTTCTGTTAAAAATGTCAGTTGGATTTGTTTTCTTCTTCTTCACCCGGCTTCCTCCTCTCCCAAACTCCTTTTTTTCTTCTTCATTCCAATATCACTCAAAATTTAGTCATTTGCTGTAAATTGATAAAAAAACGACGATTATGATTTACTGCTTCTTTAACATCTCTCTTTTAATTTTCTTTGGACTGCAGCTGATGCATGGATAATTTGTAGTGGCAGGTTGGTCGCTGCATGTTCATCCCGATGGAAAATTGTCGATATCCGTACAAGACGACTTGGCCAAGTTTATTAACATTTAATGTGCACTTTTTTATGGTGTAAAAAATATAATGAAGTTGTGTAGTTCACATGGATAATAACCTGTATAGGCCACATATATGCCAGAGTGGATAATAGAGGGGGTGAACGAAAAGATCCTGCAATATAATAACACATATATTTTTAATGTAAAGATAGTAATATTCGAGAACGCCGGAAGTTTTTTATTATTTTCGTAATGTTATTTCCCAGCCTTCCCATTTCTCAACGATGCCCTCTTTGAAATACCCGTAACTCAGATCCTCGCTTGTATTAATATTCATATTCCGAATTTTTTTCTCTAACACACTAGGACTCTTGGCGATATCCTTCTCCCTATTAACTTTCAAGAAGATTTTTCGAATAAAAGATAGTAATATTCGAGACCGAAGGATTTCTTTATTAAAATCTGTGCAAAAGATGTCGATGATACCGCTTGTGAAGGTGATTTTCCGAATATTAATAGATTTGACGAATATTAGTAAAATTCCTAATATTTTTGCCTGATTTACAATTTTTACTTGCGGCAATTGTCCGTTTTGTGGATGAGAGAGGTGAGGGATTGATATTTCTCTCAAATCTCTCACTACTGAACTGCAGAAATGAGGCAATTTCAAATGTCTAAAGTTAATCAGAATGTAGAGATCCAAGTTCGATATTTTCTATTCTTCGCATTCAAATTTCTCTTGAAAGGTTTTTTCTTTAATTCTCGACCCATTTCACTATACGCCACACCGTAAAAAAATGCCCATTAAGATATGCTGTTTGATGGGATAATGGGGTGCTTCATTAAATGTGTTCATATCAGTCACTTGAGTATCTAACGTTTTGTCCAACATCAACGTTCATTCACATCATATGATCATCATCCCAAACATACACACACTCACACACTATAAAGATATTAGAAATTTTTATAGAGGAGTCTCACCTTTAAGCTATTAGAATTTTTTTTTTATAGAGGAGTCCAAAGGAAAATTGAGAAAAGAAAATCACTAATGTTCGGCACTAATGTGATTTTTTTCTCTCGCATGTATGTAAAGAAAAAATAACAATAAATAATATGTACTAGAAGTTAGGCTTGGGTACCAGTTCGTATGGGATTTTTCGGGGAGGACGATTAACAGGAAATTAATGTAATTATTTTTCGAAAGAAGGAAAAAATTCTGATTAAAATTATAATTAAAAAAATGAACGTGAGGATTTTTTTAAGAATTATACGGCATGGAGAAATATCGACAAAAACTCTAATCACATTTTTAGAAGAATTATCATCCGTAGAATCCTGAGTATTTTTATGAGGTATTCCATAGGCTACAAATTTAAATTATACCCTTAGTTAAGATCTTATGATCTCTTAAATTTATTTTCAGTCTTTTTTGCAAACACACTTACCGACCTCCCTGTTAACGTACCTCCCTGTTAACGTCCAGTCTGGATATTCTCGTTTCTATTAATGCTTAAGAAGATTTTCCAAAAATAGTAATATTCAAGACCGTCAGATTTTTTTTTATTAAAATCGGCATCCAATCCTGTATCTCTTCTCGTGTCTTATATTGATATTTATATTCCGGACACTTGGCGATATCGTAATCCCTATTAACGCTCAAATAGTTTATCGAATGTTATTAATATTTCAAAGGTAGTAATATTCGAGACCGCAGAATTTGTTTTTTAACGTTCATTCAATTTGTTCTTCTGTCGAAAGTGATATTCCAAGGATTCCTAAGTTAGTAATATTCCGGCCGCCGGACGTTTTGTTTTAATTCTGCGTAAAAATATGTCCCGATCTACTCATTTCCATGATACTCCTTGTTAGGATCCTTTTCTCGTCTCAGATATAAATATTTATATATAAACCAGTGAGCGGAGCAGTATAGTCGGACGGGGCCGACCATATGATACCCTACACAACTACCACGAAAAGCAAACTTTCTGCGGTTATATATTCTGAGCCTGGGCAATATTTCGTGATATTTGTACCCTTTTTGCCGGTTATAGATCAACAACTTCACTTTCTAACTCTGACATATTTTCCAAAATGTTTTCTTTTTTTTTTTGAAGTGCATTTATACGCCATAAAATAAAAAATTGGTCACTTTGGGTTTTTGTTAATTTGACCCTCGGAATATTGACCGATCATCATCTAAACAGCCGCTCTAAGTATTTGGTCAGATCCCCTTCACCTTGTAAAATATGCGATGTTCTGCTATAATAATTGCCTTTAGAGCGACTAGAAAATCTGACAAAATTAATGTTTTCTGTTCATTGGCAACACACCACCCCCAGAATCGGGTATATGTCCTTCAGGAGCAAGTATATATGCCCCAGTATAAAGATATTGTAATTTTTCACACAAAAGTCTGGGTCCATTTGACCCGCTAAATAATGACCGATCTTTATCAAAACAGGCATGCTTATTCTTTGGTCCGATCCCCTTCTCCATGCAAAAATTCGGGGAGTTTGGGCCATAATTGCGGCCTCTGGAGCGACCAGAAAAACCGACAAAAATAAAGTCATTGGCCACAACCCATCCTAAATGCAAAATTTCGTGAAGATTGGTCCATAACTGTGGCCTGTATCGTGTTTACAAATTATAATGGACAGACGGACGAACGGACACACATGTCTAGATCGACTCACCTAGTCGATCTAGGACCAATATTTCGCGGCGTTACAAACTTTTGAGGCTGCACAAAGCTATAATACCCTGACAACATAGTTGTGTAGGGTATAAACACTAGTGACACTTGGCGATATTCTAGACCCCGTTAACGCTCAATATGACTTTCCGACGGTTAGTAATGTTCCAAAGATATTAATATTCTAGGCCGCCAAATGTGTTTTTATTCAAATCTGCGTAAACCTTGTTATTAACATTCCATAGATAGTTATATTCGAGATTGCCGGATTTTTATTTTAATTCAGAGTCCAATTATTTCCCAGCTCCTATTGTTCTTCTGTCGAAAGTGATTTTATGAAGATTAAAAAAAAATCCATTGATAATTATATTCGAAACTGGAAATTTGTATTAACATTTTCCTCCAACTCAGTTCAATGACTATATATCTCTATTGAGATCCTGTAGCTCTTATTGTATTTATATTCCGAATTTTGTTCAAAACACTAGCACACTTGGCAATATTCTCGTCCCAATAGCCTTCAAGTAGATTTCCCGAATTTTATTAACATTTTCCAGCCACTCCCAGTTCAAAAAAGATATATTTGTAATTTTCTCTTCTTTTTCTTATGCCCCATACAATATTCGAAGTTTAATAAGATTCAAAAGATAGTAATATTCGAGGACTCCGGATTTGTTATTAAAATCTACTTCCAATTATGTCCCAATCTACCCGGCTCCTTTTCTACTAATCAAGGAAATTTTCCGTATGTTAGCAACATTCCAAAAATAGTAATATTCCAGGCCGCCGGATTTTTTTAATAAAATCAGATTCCAATCACTTACCGGCATTCCAAATTCAATGAGTATATATATATACCTGTAAAAATCTTGTATTTTAATATTCATATTATAGATTTTTTAACCCACTAGATGACTTGGCGATGTCATCGTCCCTATTAACGCTCGATAATGTTTTTTCGTAATATTCCCTTCTTCTATTTAATATTTGATTAAATTGTTCCCTATAAATCCATTTTCGAATTAAATGTCTATTCGTTGAAAATTCTGAAATATTTGCTGATATAGAATCCACTGACCAACAATTGTAAATGTAGTTTGAAAACTTTATAAATGTTATCGGTCATTCTATTCAATTTTTTTATTTTGAAATAAACTAATCTTACTAATAATTCCACTTCATTTCCTGGGGGCCAAAGAACCGAACGCTAATTTTATTAATAGCATAGCAAAATGGCCATTGAATATAATTGCCATAATGTTTAAGACAATTTTTTGTATTCTTATTTTTTTCTCTTTTTTGTAAAATTACTCCATAATCATGGACAATATTAACAACAACAAAAATAATAAACAATAACAACAAACTGTTGCTTATGTTTGGTACAATTCTTTTATTATATATTTGCAAAAATAAATTTCGAAAGAAAAAAAACTGAGAACAAGCACTGTTTCCAAAACCGAACCCCAAACAAAACACCACATTTTTAAAGAAATCTAAACAAACACAAAACCGTGACCAAAACTTTTAAGCTCAGACATATTGACACCAGCACGAGTATAACGACAACAAAAAAACTGCCTAAATGCCGGGTTTTTTTTTTTAGAGATTGGCAAAAAGGTTAGCATTTGCCTTTTCTTTCGTTTCAATTAAAACCAGAAAATAATAGTGTAGCACCCTCCATATACTCCGACTCCCGCCAAAAAATCATAACAATGGCTTTTCGGTTTCCAGCACACACCTGAGATCTGTATGCCCAATAACAACCAACATTTAGTTAATAATTCACTGCAGGTAGATATTGTTTAATAACGGCTAATAAATTAAATGTTACACCCTATACAAATAGGTTTTTTGGTCGTACGTTAGTTCGTGTTGTTGTAATTATCTAATAAATCATGAGGCGAAGCGGTTCGGGTTTTTGTATTCTTTTTACAATAGGTATTGTTTCATGGGTAATTGAAAAAATAGTGTAATAGAGAGGTGCATGGAAATTTGAGTGATGCAGCAGATTTTTCAGTACAGTAAAAAATGCGACCCACAGGGGTCTTTTTCAGGGTCCACATGAAGTCTTTATTGAAAAGAAGAACCGATCTAGTAATATTTATAACGAAAATGCCTATGTGAAATTATAAATTCTTGCCTAGCTTTATTGTTTTTTTCTATTCTGGGTAAAATATATTCAGTAGGATATGTTGTGATATTCTCGAGTTAGGTATATATATTCATAAACTCTGTTTTATTTTCCTTCAATCTAAGGTTACTTTCAAGGGTTACAGTAAGACTGCAAAAATAGTAGTATTCGAAGTAGCCAGATATTTATTAATGAGAC
This sequence comes from Musca vetustissima, assembly GCF_032173495.1. NCBI lineage: Eukaryota > Metazoa > Arthropoda > Insecta > Diptera > Muscidae > Musca > Musca vetustissima. The sequence goes on from NW_026874689.1 coordinate 22,980, forward strand.
CCCACTTAGGTCTTTTTCAGGCTCCAGACTTAGCATTTATTGAAAAGAAGGAGCTATATAGTAATTCTCATAACGAAAATCCCTATATGAAATAAAAATCTTGCTGTCTAGCTTTACTGCTGCTTTCTACTCTGGCATATTCTCGAGCCTTATCTAGTTGGGTATATATATATTCATAAATTCGTCGTCTTTTCCTTCCACATAAGGGTTACAGTAAGATTTCAAAAATAGTCATATTGGAAGCCGCCGGATATTTTTTAATCTGCGTGAAGGTATGTCCCATTCCGCCCCTTGTTAACGTTCTGTACCACTTCTCGTCTGTTATTTTCATATTCATATTTCGGATTTTTGTCTAACACTATAATATTGTTATCTTCAATTCAATGAGCTTTTCCAAATTTTAGTAACATTCCAAACATAGTAATATTCGAGACCTTCGGATTTTTTTTTATTAAAAATAGCGTCCAATTATTTTTCTTCCCTGTATATACTTCAAAGTTCTATTTTAATTTTCAGACTCCCCTTTTCAGATCTTCGCTTATTTTTTAAATATTTCATATAGAAGTTACCAGTTAGGATTTAACTTCTTATGCCACATATTCGCAATATTCCCCCATTTCTTCCTTATTTGTGGTTTATTTGTCGTCTCTTTTGTTAAGCTGCCATTTTTTCAACTTACTGTCCTGCATTTCATATAAAACGCCCATCATTTAATGTGTCGTTAGCAAGACGCAACGCCTCTTCGTTGTCTGGAACAAAAATCATCAAGTTGATTGCGTGAGCGTTGATAGCTGGCAAGTAGATGATGCTGACGGGACAGGACAAGAAGTTTTTCAAAACCTGATGTTGAAAAATTTAATTTTGCGATTTTGAAAAAGACAATGGATACAGGAAGTGGACGGAAGAGAAAAAATTTTAGTACAGTCCATGCTCTAGTGTTAATAACAGAAGATGTGTAATATTGTTGAACTTTTTAGAAATATTATGTGAGCCTCGGAAAATAATCTTTAAAAAATCTACGCCTCATGTGAGCCTTGAAAATATGCTTTAAAAAATCTACGCCTCATATGAGCCTCGAAAAATATTCTTTAAAAAATCTACACTTCATGTGAGCCTTGAAAACTACTGTTTAAAAAAATCTACTCCTTATGCGAGGCTTGAAAAATATTTTTTAAAAAAATCTACGCCTTATGTGAGGCTTGAAAAATATTCTTTAAAAAAATTACGCCTTATGTGAGGCTTGAAAAATATTCTTTAAAAAAATCTACGCCTTATGTGAGGCTTGAAAAATAATCTTTAAAAAATCTACGCCTCATCAGAGCCTCGGAAAATATGCTTTAAAAAATCCAGGCCTCATCAGAGCCTCGGAAAATATGCTTTAAAAAATCTACGCCTTATATGAGGCTCGAAAAATATTCTTTTAAAAACCTACGCCTTTTATGAGCCTTGAAAAATATTCTTTAAAAAATTTACGCCTCATATGAGCCTTGAAAAATATGCTTTAAAAATCTACGCCTTATTTGAAGTCTTGAAAAATATTCTTTAAAAAATCTACGCTTTATTTTGAAGCCTTGAAAAACAATCCTTAAAAAATCTATGCCTTATATGAGCCTTGAAAAATATTCTTTTGAAAAATATGCTTTAAAAAATCCAGGCCTCATATAAGCCTTGAAAAATATGTTTTAAAAAAGATCTACGCCTTATGGATGGTTTACAAAATATTGTTTGAAAGATCTACGCCTCGAAAAATATTCTTTAAAAAATCTACGCCTTGTGGATGCTCTGAAGAAATATTCTTTAAGAAATGTACGCCTTGTGGATGGTTTAAAAAAATCCACGCCTTGTGTTGCTTAGAAAAATATTCTTTAAAAACCCAACGTCTTATGTTTATTCTGGTTCACATATAAGAAAAATATAGTAATATTCGAGATCTCGAAGATTTTTAAAATCCATTCGTGTGTATGTGTGGAAGATGATTTTTGACGAAAAAGTTTCGAAAACACTTCAGAACATTTTAGAAATTGCCATACTTCATCCTTCTCAAGTAATCTGTAATTGAAAAAAAAATCGATTATAATTTTTTACTCCTCCTCTCAAAGGTCAAAGTCTTCATCAAAATTGTTCCAATTTTTGACACACCAATCTATAATATTCCACATTTTTAGAAGTATCCATCCATGTTCGCCCCCCAAAAGTTACCTGCAATTAAGAAAGAAAATTGTTTAGAATATTTACTTACCTAAGGGCCAGGTCTTTGGCAAAATAATCCCTCTAACCACATTTCAATTTAGGCTTTAAATTGTTGAAATAATTATTGTAATTATTTTAGGGACCAGCAAGTGGGATTTATGCCTCAGCCATACCATACACGAAACACCAGCATCATTCTGTCCTGTGCAAAGTATCTTCCTGTCTCTGCATATCTAATTCACAGCATTTGACTTAGCCCGACCAGACTAAAAACCCCCAGCTTAATTTTTTCCTTTGCCAAGCATCTTCCTGTCTTCCTCCGATCTCTAATTCATAGCATTTAACTGAGTTCCATTATTTTCTTCACATTATGTGTCTGGTCTTCTATTATAATTCTTAAATCACCACAATTTCCCATTAATGGCTCCGGCTCCAGCTCATACAAGCGATTGAAACCAAATGAAGAAAAAATATGAAAAAAAATCCGATCAACCTCTAAACACTTTGTAAGAAAATAAAATTACTTGGTTTGAGAATCCGATCAACCTCTAAACACTTTGTAGAAAAATAAAATTACTTTGCCTGAGAATTAATGTGCATTACGCAGTTTTTTTTAATGGAAGGTGTTCAAGAGCACTCCGAAGAAGAAGGAAAAGAAAAAAGGAAATGCTGCTGATAACTAATTATTTTGTAGTGTGTGATAGTGAGGAGAGGGTTTGGCCATGGGAATACATTATGTCTACTCTTTTTTATTAAAACACTTTTAATGACTTCTCACAAGCCATGAAAGAAAAATTTCCAAGAGGAGGAAATGTTAAGAAGAAAACTGTAGCGGAAATGTTCTGAAAACAAATTATGTTTAATATGCATAAATGCAGTTTTATTACGAATCGAAGTAGAGCAGTAATGCAGAATAGCTTCGAAGTGATCTCACGATGAATAACAGATCGTAAAATTTATAAATTTTAAGCGAAGAGGTGGAGGCATCAAAAATCTGCAAAAAATATTTGATAGTAATATTCGATCTCCGAATTTTGAGAATAGTTTTCATTAGAATCATATTCTTTAGACCTAAAAATTCTGCAGCAGACACAAATGAAGACTTCTCACTCTGAACATTCAAAAGAATCAAAAAAAAGAATCACATATGACTTATCTCCCAGACAATCGCTCGTTGTCGTCTGCCAGACTGCCTGCCCGCCTGCTCAATGGCGGCAATGAATTTCATTAAAAAGCTTGCAGTTTATGACCTGGCCGAATGGCTTGACTAACTGATCAACTTGCCCCACTGATTATGGACCATGATTTGTAAAATTTAAAGTCGTTATTTTTATATTCTCTTCTATCTTTTCTTCTTCTCTCATAAAAAATATTTTAAACATTGTTTTAGTTTGAAATCCCAAAACACAAGTGTTAGTTCGGCAAACAAGCTACGAAGCGACCATCTTTTTTTTTTTTTTTTTTTTGAAATACATATGACTAATCAATGTGAAATGGATGGCGGATTTTTTTCTGCTTTGAGCCGTTACTTTTAACCATCATCATTTTTTTACTTTGTTTTGGTTGTCTTCATTTTATTTCCCTTTCTTTCTGTGTGTGTTTTTTTTTCCATTGAACCCAAGGCGTTTTTTGGTAAACTTGAACTTTGGAACCCGGCTAATATTTTGTGGCCGAACGATTTGCCACAGTTATTTTGTTTGGTCGGTTTTTTTGTTTTGGTTATGGCTTTCGATGAGTTTGTTGTCTTCCACTTCAAACTTCATTACGGTGATTTGGAATAATACACGGAAAGAAATAAAAGAGACAAAAATATATTCTTTAAAAAAAATCTACGCCTTATATGAGCCTTGAAAATTAATCTTTAAAAAAATCTACGCCTCATATGAGAGTTGAAAATTAATCTTTAAAAAAATCTACGCCTTATATGAGCCTTGAAAATTAATCTTTAAAAAATCTACGCCTTATATGAGCCTTGAAAATTAATCTTTAAAAAAATCTACGCCTTATATGAGCCTTGAAAATTAATCTTTAAAAAATCTACGCCTTATATGAGCCTTGAAAATTAATCTTTAAAAAATCTACGCCTTATATGAGCCTTGAAAATTAATCTTTAAAAAAATCTACGCCTTATATGAGCCTTGAAAATTAATCTTTAAAAAAATCTACGCCTTATATGAGCCTTGAAAAATAATCTTTAAAAAATCTACGCCTTATATGAGCCTTGAAAAATATTCTTTAAAAAATCTACGCCTTATATGAGCCTTGAAAAATATTCTTTAAAAAATCTACGCCTTATATGAGCCTTGAAAAATATTCTTTAAAAAATCTACGCCTTATATGAGCCTTGAAAAATATTCTTTAAAAAATCTACGCCTCATAAAGACCTCCAAAAATATTCTTTAATAAAATCTTCGCCTCATAAAGGCCTCCAAAATTTTTTTTAAAAAAATCTACGCCTCAGTTGAGACTAGAAGTATTCTTCAGTAAAATCTGCGCCTCATCTGAGTCTCGAAAAATATTCTTTAACAAATCTACACATTACAATAGCCTTGGAAAATACTCTTAAAAAATCTACGCCTCATAATGGCCTCTAAAAATATTCTTTAATAAAACCTACGACTCGAAAAATATTCTTTAAAAAATCTACACCTCATAAAGTCCTCAAAACGTATTCTACGTCTCATAGAGGCCTCCAAAAGTATTCTTTAAAAAATCAACGCCTCATGGGAACCTCCAAAAATATTCTTTAAAAAATCTGCGCCTCATGGGAGCCTCCAAAAGTATTCTTTAAAAAAATCAAAGCCTCATGGGAGCCTCCAAAAATATTCTTTAATAAAATCTACGCCTCATATGTGCCTCGAAAAATATTCTTTAATAAAATCAAAGCCTCATGGGAGCCTCGAAAAATATTCTTTAATAAAATCTACGCCTCATCTGAGCATCGAAAAATATTCTTTAATAAAATCTACGCCTCATCTGAGCCTCGAAAAATTTTCTTTAATAAAATCTATGCCTCATTTGAGCCTCGAAAAATATTCTTTCGAAAAATATTCTTTAATAAAATCTACGCCTCATCTGAGCCTCGAAAAATATTCTGTAACAAATCTATGCCTCATAAAGGCCTCTAAAAATATTCTTTAAAAAATCTGCGCCTCGTGGGAGCCTCCAAAAACACTGTTTAAAAAATCTACGCCTTATGGTTATTCTGGTTGTCATATAAGACAAATATAGTAATATTCGAGATCTCCAAAATTTTTAAAAATTAGCACCTGTGAATATATCATATCCGGCATTTTGATTCCGCAATCCTTGAAAATGTAATTCCAATATCCGCCAAAGGTATTCTCTCTGTGTATTTGTGACCAATAAAATGTTCGCCAATTCCTGAAAAGAAGGAAAAAAATATTATAGTCATGTTGTAATAAAAAAGAGACTTTCATCATTGATAATATTCCGCAAATCCCGTACTGGAATGGATGAATGGACAATACCTCTTATTTTTTCGTTAACCACAAAAACATAATTTTTTCCATCATGGTTTTTTCTTACAATTTCCTTTTAGTATTATTAAGATATTCCCTATTCAAAAATTGTATACTTATTAGATTCTTTATTTCTTTCGTCTCTTTCAGCAGCATAATCGTCAGGATTCCATATCACCGGAATATCATCGTTATTCCAGTATTGGTAAATTACCCAAGGCCTCAACTGTAGCGGCGGTAAATTCAAATAATACAAAACATACCGTTACCGTTGATATTCATAATAACGGCAGCAGTGGAACCAACAACAACCATCATCACAGCCACACCGGTACCACATCGTCCATCAGTTCTACAGGCACCAATAGCAGCAGTAACGGCGGTCATCATCATGGTCACCAGCACAACAATAACGGCAACTATAGCGAAATTCATGCTTCATCATTTGCCACACCACCGACACGCCGTCGCTTTTTCAATCACAAAAATTTGCGCAATGCCTTAACGAACGGTGTCAGCGGTGTGGTTGGACATCGTCGAACCTCATCGAATGGCGGCAATAGTAGTAATAGTAGTGGCTGTCCCATTGATACATCATCCTCGATATTATCCGAAGGTAAGTGAGGTTCAAATGTGGTTACTATGTTTTTTTCTTTTGAAAATCAGGGAAAAAAAGAAAATTTGTTTGAAAAAAAAAAAACTTTAAGAAAATATGAGAATATGTGAGAGAGAGGAAAAATACATCCTCACAGTGGTTTGAATTCCTCTTCTAAAATATATTTATTTCAGAATTAACATTTTTAGATTCAATCAGCTGTTAATTGAATCAGCTGTTCCATTGATGCCTGAAAGTATGCATTTTTTTTAGGAAATGCCCTTAAGAAATCTAAAGCCAAGCTGTTGCAGAATATATTAATGGAAATAAGCTATTGTAATAAGATGATTACCGAATACTAATTGATATTGTAAAATGATAAAATAATAGGAGACCCCATTTCATTCGAGCGACGCTTAAAAGCCTCCAATGCCTTCAGAACCACTGTACCCCCTAAAAATAACTATTAAATAAGTTTGTAGATTTTTCACTGACCATCATTTTTAAATTCGCATCATCATCCTCCATATGCAAAACGCTTTGTCATCTTCTCCAAATGTTTTTCGTTTTTCTACAACAAAAGAAAATATTTAGAAAAAAGTTGATGAACTTTGTTGTAATATTTTTCAATGATTTTTGCTGGCAAAATCATGCCAGGCTGCAGTTCTCTATGGCATTTTCTTCTTTGTCTCCAAAGGCTTTCTTTACAAATTCTGCCAAATGGAAAACAAATATTCTCAAGAATAGTGATTATGTCAAGATTACAAGCAGTCATCGGTGGTAGAGTGCCTTCGATTGACATAACCTTTCAACAATGTTGAAAGTGACCCCAACGACACCTGCAAAGTTTTGCAAATGACATTTTTATGAGCTTGCAGACAGCTAGGCATGACCCAAAGGCCATGAGATGAAAATTGTGATACATCAATCTCACTGAAGATGCTATTAGGTGCGGGATTGATTCATATGAACGCAATGTTTTGGACAATAAAGGCCGAGAATCGATTTTTACTGACCTGACAGATATGAAAGCTTCAAGAAAATATTCTTTAAAACATCTACGCTTTAAATGAGCCTCGGAAATATTCTTTAAAACATCTGCGCTTTATATGAGCCTCGGAAAATATTCTTTAAAAAATCTACGCCTAATATGAGCCTCGGAAAATATTCTTTAAAAAATCTACGCCTCATCTGAGGCGAAAAAAATTCTTTAAAAAATCTACGCCTTGTGGATGTTTTGAAACATATTCTTTAAAAAATCTACGCCTTATGAGGGTAGAAATGAAAAAACTAAGAAAAACTTTTAATCCGAAGTCGAAAACGAATTAAAGAAAATTTCATTTGCATACTTTCAGGCCATTTATCGAGCAGCTGATTCATTCAACAGCTGATTCATATATTTTTTTTGGCTATACCATTCAATGTTGGCCGTAGTTAATTATAGGATGCATTTGATTTAGAACTAAACGACCTCCGTTACAAAATCGTAATTAAGAAAGTAGGAAATAAGAAAGAGATTTCAGGAGTAAGAAAGACCCATTCCTGCAACACTCCAGCAGGATTAAGTTTTACATGTTCTGTCGCCAGCAGCAGAGACAAATCTGCTTTGGTTGGTTAATGTTTAAAATATCGATTTCAACATCAATTAAATAATTATATTTTGTTTAGGCCCACTGAGCTTATGAGGTTACGAAAAAATATGTATACAAATCACCATATTTTACGCTCAAAATTTAAACCTGAATTTTGATCATCTGGGTATTGGACTCGCCCTGTTTGGAAAATTATTTTATAAGAAAAAAATCCGCAGAATTATTCTAAAAATTTATTTCTTTATCATTATACATTTTCAAGAGGTTTTGAGGTTCCCAAAATTGACTGATGATCAGTTTTAGTGTAAATATGTATTTGACTTACCCTGTTTTCGGCACAGCTGATCGGAAAAATATTTGATAAAATTAACTTTTCTTACATTTGGGTTCCTAAAATTAAACCGTATAGAATTTTCATTACCTATATATCTGACTCATCCGGTTAGGAACTATTTTTTAAGAAATTGCATCCCCAATCCATTGAAAATTCCCCAGAATTATTCTAGAAATCTTCTTCTTTATTATTCACTGGTGATCTGGCGATTTTATTTTGGTGTATTTGGCTCACCCTGTTCGCAGCACAGCCGATCGGCTATTATTTTAGAAATTCTGCTTTTCTTTCATTCTAAATTGTAACAATATCAAGAGATTTGGGTCGGTCCACAAATTATATTCTGTCAACATCCATTTGGGTCCACAAAACTACCATGTAATCAGTTATTTATATTTTATTGTAAATATGTATATGACTCACCCTGTTTGATGTACAGCGGATCAGGAATTATTTGTTAAAATAGGATTTTTCATTCTAAATTTTAACAGCTTTTGTCGCAAAATCAATAGTTTTGGATTTCGATTCACAAAATATATTTTATCAAAAGTTTTTGGGAATGACAAAACTAGCCGTTCATCAGCTGTTTATATTATTTTACGGTATATGTATTTGATTCACCCTGTTAGCCAAACAGCTGATCGATAATAGTTTGTTAAAAATTGCTACAATTTTTATCACAATATCAAAGCTTTATATCGAGAGCTTTTGGTGTCTCGTGATCGATTTGTATTGTAACTACGTATATCACAATTTCAAGAGTTTTTGAGGTTTACAAAATTACCTGGTAATCAGGTGTTTATTTTATGTAAATATGTAGTTGACTCACACTGTTTGCCGAACAGCTGATCGTAAATAGTTTTTAAAATAATATGCTTTTCCATCACTCGACATTTTAAACGCTTTATCACAATATCCAAAGCTTTGGTGGGGTTGCAAAAATTATACATGTCCATAATGCTTAAAAACTAACCTAAGAATATTACAAAATAAAAATTTATAACCTAACCTCACTTTATTATTATAATTTAGATTAATGCACTTTTGCACATTACATCTATTATGCACTTATCACTTTCATCATTCACTCACCCACACAATTTTCCCTTTTCCCAACTGTTGTTTCCCCTCCCAACCATTATTTAGGTAAAGAATCCAATGCCTTGAATACTTCAACTTGTTCCGATTCGGCGGTCACCAGACGACGTCGTAAAAATGTAAGCAGTAAGTTGACATCATCTTCGGAATCAACAACGGGCAGTGAAAATCGGCTGCATCGCCTAAGTTTGGCTGGAACCTCTGTATATGCTGGCCATCTATCATCGCTGGTATTGGGCAAAATCAAATCGCTATGGAGTGTCAATTCCAATTCATCGGAGGGTGGCCTCAATCAATTTACAGGCAGGACATCTTAATTTTTACTACACATTTCATTAACTAGAGGGGTTTAGACAAGGGAAGATTTTCGTGAAGGGAAATCTGAGTTTATTGAAGTGAAAGAGAGAAGGGATTTTAGTTGTCTCCCATAAACTCAGATTTGTTTATTCCCGAAAAATGTCCCTAGTTCTGATTCCCGAGTTTCATTAACTATTTGATGTTTTTGTGTTCTTGCATGCTTTTTTTGGTATTTTTGTTTGTTATGTCTACTAATTTTTAAGAAAATGTTTTTGTTGTTATTTTTTTAATTATATTTTTATTTTATTATACTTTCATTGAACTGAGGATTTTCTCTTCAAGTTTTTAGTCAGTGGTTTCCTGAGAAAATATGGCCTCACATTGTTTCTAACTCAAAGGAGACCTCAAAATAATTATGTCATTAACTTAATCCTAATTAAACGCCTAAATATGAACTTTTGAAACTCGATCAGCTGTTACATGAATCAGCTGTTCAATAAGTGCCTAGAAGTATGCAATAATTTGCCTCTTTTTAGGTGATAAAGAGATAGGCCAAGATCTGTTAATAAGGTCATCCAGTTAGCGAAGTCAGCTCTATTCTCTCAAGTCTAATGTTAAAAATTTGGACTTTGTTTAAGTTTTCATAATACAAGTCAATTCACAATAAGGGATTTTGACAGCAAACTTGAGAGGCTGCTGATATCCAGCTGTCCTGCCTGAATTACCATAATAATGGACCTTGAGACAGACCATTTATCGCCTTAAGAGCAAATAGTTTTGCATACTTTTAGGAAGTTATGGAACATCTGATTCAGTCAACAGCTGACTGTGTTTAAAAAGTTAATATTTATGTCATTGTAAGGATAAATTTTGGGTCATAATTATTTCAAGGAGTCCACTGATATCAAAATACAAATTATAGTATACATTTTTTACTCTCTGAGGTCCGAGTAAAATTAACTATTTACTGTTTCATTTATTTTTAAATTTTTTTTGCATGAATTTTTTTATTGTTGAACTGAAGTTTACTTCTTCAGTTTTTTTTCTATATGGTCTTCCGATATTTTTGGACTTACATTGCCATTTTCATTGTGGACAAAGAAAAGAAGTCTATAAAAATTACCTTCCGTACTTATCAAATGGTGATATTAAATTTTCCGAACAGAAAGTTATTCGATGAATTCTCATGATCATAGATATGAACTTTTCGAACCCAATCAGCTGTTGAATGAATCAGCTGTTTGATAATTGCCCACATGTATTCAATAATCTGATTTATATATATATATATAGAAAGGTCATCTATCGCGTTAAAAGACAAATAATATTGCATACCTTTGGGCATTTCACGACCAGCTGATTCATTCAACAGCTTATTGGTTACAAAAAGTTCATATTTGGGTGATGTTATGGAGCCATTGGGGTCATAATTATTTAAAAATATCGATTACTGGGTCTGTTTTGAACTTCCGCGAATTTTTTCACTCTGAGGTCTAAGTATCACATACTATTTGTTGTTGTCTTTCATTTTTTGCATGCCTTTTTGTTGTATTTTGATATTGACCAACTGGAGATTAAATCTTCAGTTTATTTTGTATGTATTTCCGATATCTATGGGAATAAACTGTAATTTTTCTTGACCCACCTCAATGAAAATATTTGTTAAAAACTTACCTTCCATGCACATCGGATGGTAATATCAAATTTCCCGAGCAACAAGAAAAGATTTGTTTAAAACAATTAAAAAAGTCTCAAGATCATAATTATAAATCTTTGAAACCCAATCAGATGATTCGTTCAACAGCTGATTGATTCATATTTATGTGATTATAAGAATCCGCAAGGTTTTCCTCTGAGGTATGAATAATATTGTTGTGTTTTAAAATTTTCCGAACAGTAAGTCATTCGAAGAAGTCTCAAGATCATAATTATGAACTTATTTTAACCCAATCAGCTGACTGGTTCATATTTATGTGATGATCCGCCATGTTTCTCCCTGAGGTCTGAATAATGTTAACTACTTATTGTTACTTTTTTATAGAAGCCTTAAGGTCATAAATATGATGTTGAGACTTATTAGCATCCTTATAATCCCCTAAATATAAACTTTTCGAACCCAATCAGCAGTTCAGCAAGTGCCCTAAAGAATGCGATAAATAGAATCGTCATTTTTTAACCTTAAAACTTTTAGGCTTTTCTTGAACAGCTGATTCATTCAACAGTTGATTTGGTTCGAAAAGTTTATATGTAGGTGATTATAAGGATTCCTTAGGGTCATAATTATTTCGATGTTATATAAAAATATATATTACATGATTAAGTTTGACATTTCACGATTTTTTCTTTCTCAGAGTTCCGAATAATATTAACTATTTGATGTAGTGTTTGCTTTTAATTTTTATGCATGCATTTTTGTTGTTTTTGTTATTTTATTGTTTATTGCCGAACTGGAGATTATCTCTTCAGATTTTTTCTACCGAGATTTTTGGCATTACACTGCCATTTTTCTTGGTCCATTTTTGTTGGGTACAAAGGAAAATTCTTAACAAATTGCCTTCCGTACTCATCGGATGGTGGTTTTAAATTTTCCGAACAGTAAGTCATTCAAAGAAGTTGTCCTGAAGATAAACTTCAATGTGGTTCTGTCCATTTTTTGATTTTTTACCAGCATGTTTTTTGTAATTTCTCCCCAGTTTTCATTTTTTAATTCTCAAAATCTAATCCCTCCTCTCTCTTCTTCTCTCTCTCTCATTATAGGAAGCGATCATTTGGGCAATGAGGCGGAGAAACAAAAGGACCAGCTGCGAGCCCGTTTGGGTTTGCTACTTGACCACGATCAAAATGGCAATGCCGCCAACAATACGAATACCACCACCAGCAGTAGTTCATCGCACAATATTAGTCCCGAGCAGACTTTGGCCACGGGCAGCTCTGGCCTCTCGGTAGATCATTATGGAGGCAGCCAGCTGTCGGTATCCACTAAGGATGATACCTATAGCTTGAGTGGTAAAATGAAAGCTTGCTCTCTGACGGATAGTAATGGTTATGAAATATTGCCCTTGAAACCCCGAAAATCGGTGGCCAGACGTTCGGCACGATCCACACAAATGGCGGGAAATGCGAACAACAACAATAAAAGGAATGCCATTTATAAAACCCCATCGTTACAACAACAATTACCACCTGCCATACAATTGCCGTTGAAGCCTTTGTTCTTTGAGGTACCTTTGCAGGAACCCGATCCACCATTCATCGGAAGACAATGGTTAATAAGAGAATTGGCAAATACCCTGACAGCCACAGAGACCCCAGGCGTGTTAATAAATGGCAACCCTGGTACGGGTAAAACTGCATTTATTCTGCAATTGGTGGAGTACTCCTGTTTCGGACGCCGTAATGCTGCCGCGAACTCTGTGGAAAGTGATCCGGATGGTATTTATTATCAAATAAGCTCGGTGACCGATCGCCTACGTTCCCTGGCCTCTTATGTGGTGGGTTATCATTTCTGTCAGGCAGATGCCAATCTGACGTGTTTGGTACCGGATTTTGTTCATTCCCTGGCGGCGCAGTTATGTCAAGCACCCCAATTGGCGGCATATCGGGAGTATCTGCTCAATGAAACCCATTTGCAGGATATACTCAGCGTCAAGGAGTGTATTGCCGATGCGGAAAGGGTTATGCGCATGGCCATATTGGAACCTTTGACAGTGTTGAAGAGAGCTGGAAAGATCCCTGCCAAAACATGCATCATCCTGGTGGATGCTCTCTGTGAAGCGGAATATCATCGTCCCGACCATGGCCACACCATTGCCACATTTCTTGCCAAAATGACCCAATATTTCCCCTCCTGGTTGAAGGTGGTGGCCACGGTGCGCACTCAAATGTTGGAGTTCGTCAAGGGGTTGTCCTACACCAAAATGACCCTGGACAGTTGGGCCTCCAATGATCTGCTGCAAAAAGATATGCTCGATTATATCACCTTCCGTGTCAACAATTCCGTGGAGATTCAAAAAAATGTAGCCGTCGTTAAGGATCACAACACGGGACAATTGAAATTTATTGGCCACCTGCAATCCCTGACCAAGGGTTCGATGCTGTATGCCAAGCTTATCCTGGATCTCATTGAAAAGGGCCAGCTGGTCATTAAGTCCACGAGTTATAAGGTCTTGCCTATATCACTGGCTCAGATTTTCCTGCTGCATTTCAATCTACGTTTCCCAACTTCGTGTAGCTTTGAGAAGGCTGCTCCGATACTTAATGTATGCCTGGCTGCCCTGTACCCCTTGACCCTGAATGAGATTTACTACACCGTTTGCGCCATGAAAACCGATGAAGTAATGCCTTGGGATGAATTCCTGCAGAGGTTCAAGCTGCTCGACGGATTCCTAATCAAGCGGATCGACAATACCTATATGTTCTTCCACTCGTCCTTCCGGGAGTGGTTGATACGCCGCGATGAAGGTGAATCGACGAAATTCCTGTGTGATTTCCGTTTGGGCCATGCCGCAATTGCATTCCGTTTGTCAAGGCTCCAGCCGCCCCTGGATGCGGAACAGACACTGGAACTAGGTCATCATATGCTGAAGGCCCACATTTACCGCAACAATCAGGGTCCACAGTCGCCGCGTGATATGCAATCGTATTGGGTGTCGACCGTATCGGATAATGTCTCCGCGGCCTTGGGTTCGCTGCGCAATGTCTACAGCCCCAATTTGAAGGTGTCACGCCTCATACTCCTGGCCGGAGCTTCACCTCACTACCGCACCGAATTTATGGGAGATGCCACAATTCTTTGCATTGCCGCTTATGAGGGCATAGTGCCCATGGTAAGCCTCCTACTAGAATTCGGAGCCGATGTCGGCTTGACCAACAGTCAAGGTTGTACACCCCTCATTCTGGCTGCCATGCGGGGCCATTGTGATGTTGTACGCCTCCTAGTGGCTGCTGGCAGTAGTCTCGGTCAATGTGATACCACTCAGCGTTGTGCTTTGGTCCAGGCGGCCCGCATGGGACGCCTAAATGTTGTCAAATATTTACTGGCCTGTGATTGGACACCACGGCCGAATTCCAATGATGTCAACCTACCCACTGCCATACATCAATCCCTAATAGCAGCTGCCTCACAGGATCACATTACCATTCTCGAAGATCTGCTCGATATGGAGGATATCGATGTCAATGCCATTGAACCATGTTCGGGAGAATTGGCTCTGACCTCGGCGGCTCGCAATGGCTGTCTCAATACCGTTGAAGTCCTATTGACCCGCGGTGCCAACATTGATCTACATAATAAGCAAGGGTTCACCGCCCTCGGCCTCTCCGTCAAGGAAGGTCACTGGGCCGTGGCCGAAAAGCTGCTGCAAAGCGGTGCCGATCTCGATGAACCGGTCACCTCGGCCCGCAAGACTGCTCTAATGATTGCTGCCGAAGAGGGCCATCTGGAAATTCTTGAAATGCTTATTGAGCGGGGTGCCAACCTCGAGACCCAAGATCATGAAGGATTCACCGCCCTCTCATGGGCTTGCCTGAGAGGACGGCAAACAGCCGCCAAAATCCTAATCGACAAAGGGTGCAACAAAAATCATGCCGATAATAATGGTCGCACCGGCCTCGATTTAGCTGCCTATCAAGGCTCTGCCCATTTGGTGCAATATCTGATGGAACAAGGTGCCAATATCGAACATGTTGATGTTAATGGTATGCGTCCGCTGGATCGTGCCATTGCCTGTCGTAACATACAAGTGGTACAGGTATTCTTACGTAAAGGTGCCAAACTGGGGCCTACCACCTGGAATATGGCCATGGGTAAACCGGAAATCTTGGTGGTTCTATTGAATAAATTACTCGAAGATGGTAATGTTCTATATCGGAAAAATCGTTTCCATGAGGCGGCACATCGTTATCAATATGCTTTGAGGAAAATCGCCAATTTGGAAAGTCTTCTGGAGCGAAGTGCAATATTTGCCCAGCTGAGAACAAATCTATTGTTGAATTTGTCGCGATGCAAGAGGAAACTGAATGTAAGTATGAGGGGGAAATTTTGAAAAAAAAACTAATTTAGAAAAAAATTAAAAAAATGTCAAATGAGGTTATGTTTTAGGTTATGTTAATTGGCTCAGGAGGATAGTTATAGAGGTCCTAAGCCAAATAGAACCCAAAAAAACAAGTTCCTTCAAAATCTATTGCAAAATGTGTTCGAAAATTTCTAAATTCTCCAAATCGAAAAATTCCGATCGTGGGGAGCTATTCCGAAACTATTCCAAAATATTGACCGATCTTTAAAATTTTTGGAATGTAGGGAACCTCCATAGCCATATATGCCAAATTACAAAACAATCCGTTCATTAATGTACCAAGTTCGTAAAAATTTGAGCTACTTCTAAAGGAACCTGTTTCCAAATTTGGACCAATGTTTATAATTTTTGGCATGGAGGTTCCCTTTTCATCGAAAACCTCATATGTCAAATTTTAGAAAAATTCGTTCATAAATTTGGCCAAAATCAGCGAAGTTCGTGAAATTTGAGGGCATTTATAATGGAGCCTCTACCAAAATAGGGATCAATCTTCATAAGGTTTTATATTTATTGAGAACCCCAAATAGCAAATTTGATAGAAATCCAATGATAAATATGGACAAAATCGATGAAATTCGTCAAATCGGAAATATTTTTTAAAGGGACATTCTCCAAAAACTTAACCAATATTCACAATTGTTTGCATGGAGATTCAATACCTGTCGATAACCTAAATTACCAAATTTTATAAATATTCGTTCAAAACTATGGCTAAAATCGTCAAATCCGGATGTACTTCTAAAGGAACCTCTTCCGAAATATGAACCAAACTTTATAATTTTTTTGCACAAAGGTTCTACATTCATCGAGAACCCTAAATGTCAAATTACAGAAAAATTCGTTCATAAACCAAACTTTATAATTTTTTGAACCAAACTTTATAATTTTTTGCACAGAGGTTCTATATTCATCGAGAACCTCAAATATCAAATTATATAAAAATACGTTCAAAAATGTTGGCGAAATCTTCGAAATTCGTAAAATCGGACAGTATTACTAAAGGGACCTTCTCCAAAAACTGAACCTATCTTCACAATTTTTCGCATGGAGGTTCCCTGTCTGTTGAGAACCCTAATTACCAAATTTTATAAATATCCGTTCAAAAATGCAGTTAAAATCGTTCACATCGGAATGTACCTCTAAATGAACCCCATTCAAAATATGGACCAATTTTTATAATTTTGTGTACAGAGGTTCTATAATCATGGAGAATCCCAAATGTCAACTTAGATAAAAAATCCGTTTATAAATGTGCCCTGAATCTTCGAAATTCGACAAATCGGATGTCATTTCTAAAGGGACCTTCTCCAAAAAACTGAACCTATCTTCACAATTTTTTGCATGAAGGTTCACAAACTGTCGAGAACCCGAATTACCAAATTTTATAAATATCCGTTGAAAACTGCAGTTCAAATCGGTCAAATCGAAAAAGGCCTCTAAAAGAGACTCATCTAAAATATGTACCAATCTTTATAATTTTGTGTACAGAAGTTTTGTATTCATCGAGAACCCCAAATGTCAAATTTTATAAAAATTCTTTCAAAACTCTTGTTAAAATCCTGAAATCGGGAATTACTTCTAAAGGAGCCTCATCCAAAATATGGACCAAACTTTATAATTTTTTGCACAGAGGTTCTCTATTCTTCGAGAACCCCAAATGTCAAATTACAGAAAAATCCATTCACAATTGTGGAGAAAATCTTCGAACTTCGTTTAATTGAGAGGTACCTCTAAAGGAGCCTGATCCAAAATATGAACCAATCGTTATAATTGTTTGTACAGAGGTTCTGTATTCATCGAGAACCCCAAATGTCAAATTTTATAAATATCCGTTTCAAACTTTGGAAAAAATCTTCGAAATTCGACAATTTGAGGTGTACTTCTAGGGAACCCTCATCCAAAAAATGGACCAATCTTTGAAATTTTTCGTACAGAGGTTCAGTATTCATCGAGAACCCCAAATGTCAAATTTTATAAAAATCCATTCAAAATGACGGTTAAAATCCTGAAATCGGGAATTACTTCTAAAGGAACCTCATCTAAAATACGGAAAATACGATCTTTATAATTTTGTGTACAGAGGTTCTCTATTCTTCGAGAACCCAAAATGTCAAATTACAGAAAAATCCATTCATAACTGTGGAGAAAATCTTAGAACTTCGTTTAATTGAGAGGTACCTATAAAGAAGCCTCATCCAAAATTTGAACCCATCTTTATCATTTTTTGTACAGAGTTTCAAAATATGAACCAATCTTTAAAATTTTTTGTACATAGGTTCTCTATTAATCATGAAACCCAAATGTCAAATTTCATAAAAATCCGTTTCAAACTGTGAAGAAAATCTTCGAAATTCGACAATTTGAGGTGTACTTCTAAAGAAGTCTCATCCAAAAAATGGATCAATCTTTATAATTTTTCGTACAGGGGTTATCTATGCTTTGAGAACCCCATATGTAAAATGTCATAGAAATCCGTTTCAAACTGTGGAGAAAATCTTCGAAATTCGACAATTTGAGGTGTACTTCTAAAGAAGCCTCATCCAAAAAATGGACCAATCTTTATAATTTTTTGTGCAGAGGTTCTGTATTCATCGAGAACCCCAATTGTCAAATTTTATAAAAATTCTTTCAAAACTCTTGGTAAAATCCTGAAATCGGAAATTACTTCTAAAGGAGCCTCATTCAAAATATGGACCAAATTTTATAATTTTTTGCACAGAGGTTCCTCGAGAACCCCAAATGTCATATTACATAAAAATCCGTTCAAAATTGCGGTTTAAATCTTCGAAAATCGTCAGATTGAGAGGTGATTCTGAAGGCTTTAAAATGTTCCATGACCTCTGACAATAGGTCCTTTACCCCTATTTTGTGTTTTTTTTTTAATTTTCTTCTATTCTCTTTACTAATAAATTTTATCCTCTCTCTTTTCATTTTTACAGGAACTTGATGAATCAATAGATTTGGCCTCACAGGCTATCGCACAAAAACCCAGCAGCTATGAAGGCTATTATGCCCGGGCCAAGGCACGCATGGAACATGGTGATCTGAATGAAGCATTGGCTGATGCCAATGAGGCCATGCAAAAGGCAGCACAAAGTGGTGTTCTAAACGAAGTCATCGAAGTGCTCAAACGTATACAGGCTGAACTGCTGCAACGCATTACAAACGAGGGACGTTCACAACAAACATCCTCGTCCACTTCGTCTGGTTACGAAGTAAGCAATGGCAGTGGTGCAACAGCTGGAGTATACAATGAGACGGGAGAATCTCATCAGCATGAGATAACGGATTTATAAATGAGAGCAGAGAGCCTTAAATTTGGAAAATTTGAAGAAAAAAAAATTGAAAATTGAAAAAAAAACAACAACTGAGGTGCCTTTGAATCTCATGGAGAGATGACATTTTTTTGTAAAGTAACGTTAAAGGAAGAGAGGAAGTTTTTTACAAAACTTAACGAAAATGCGAATTAGAATTTTATATACAAAACCCATATGGCAGTTACATATATACATATTTACTTATAATTATTATTAAAAATTGTTTTATTTTAAAATTAATTTTTGAGAGTTTTTTTAATTTGTATTTATTTTGTGAGGTTATGCATCTTTTTTTATAATTTGTTTTATTGCATAAAAATTCATTGATTTAAATTAAAAATAATAATAATATTTATAATAAATTATTCTATTGTGTATTTTTTTAATTATTATATATAAATGTTTATATATACATATACATTTTAATAGTTGCATTATTATAAAGTTATCGTTTCATATATAGTTCGAATATAACAAAAAAAAACATAGAATATTTTTTATATATTTAAAAAAATTAAAATATTTTCTTATTATATTTTTCTAGTTTTACAAATAATACACGAGTTTTTCATGCATACATTTTATTATATATTATATAAATAATTTTTAATAATATGAATTATTTTTATTATTATTATAAATTAAAAACAAAATGGAATTTTTTATCTTAAAAACTAAGCAAAAGAATTTAAAAAAAAACAAAATGAAAATAATAAAAAAAAACTTTTGTGCAAAAAATTGAAATGTTTTGTTTAATTTTTTGGGGTCTTTAGTACTAATAATAATATTTTATATAAATATTTTTATTTTTTTATAAAAATCTACTTTTTTTAATATGCATCTTGTAAAGGAGATTGGCAAAAAACAAAACAAAATAGAAAGAAAAACTCAAATACTTAAAACAGCATTTAGTCTCTTTGTCCGATATATTAACGAAAATCGTATTTCAATATGTGTTAAGCTTTGAGAAAGGGTTTATTGATCCTTGAGGTCTTCTTTCACTCAAAAATTCAATTCTTTTTATCGTGTTCTAAATTCGTAGTACTGCCGTTGAGATTTGTTACCAAGGGTATCATAACTTGCAGATATGGTTCATAATCGGGACCTGAAATTAAGGAGATTAGAACATAATTAAAAAAGTGTACGAATTCGGGATCAGGAAGTACATTTAAAGGGACCTTTTCCAAATAGGATTTCTAGCTTGATAAATTTTTGCATGGACGTTCCTTTGGTTTTGAGAACATCAAATATCAAATTATATAAAAATCCGTTCAAAATTGCGGTTTAATGTCTTCGAAATTCGTCAAATTGGTAGGAACTTCTAAAGGAGCCTCATCCAAAATATGGATCAATCTTTATGATTTTTTGTACAGAGGTTCTCTATTCATCCAGAATCCCAAATGTCAAATTACATAAAAATTCGTTCAAAATTGCGGTTTAAATCTGCAAACTTCGTTAAATTGAAAGGTACTTCTAAAGGAGCCTTATCCAAAATATGGACCAATCTTTATGATTTTTTGTACAGAGGTTCTCTATCTATTGAGAACCCCAAATATCAAATTACATAAAAATCAGTTCATAAATGTGGCTATAACTGCCGTTTAGAGGGGTATCCATAAAGGGACCTCGTCAAAAATATTGATGAATATTTATAATTTTGTGTACTGAGGTTCTGTATTCATCGAGAACTCCAAATATCAAATTAAAGAAAAATCCGTTCATGAATGTGTCCAAAATCTGTGAAGTTCGTGAAATTTTTAAGTACTTCTAAAGAAACCTCTTTCAAAAGGAACCTCTTGTGCAGAGGTTCTCTATTCATTGAGATACCCCAAATGTCAAATTATATAAAAATCCATTCAAAATTGCGGTTTAAATCTACTAACATCGTTAAATTAAAAGGTATTTCTAAAGAAGCTTCATCCAAAATATGCACCAATTTTCATAATTTTGTGTACTGAGGTTCTCTATTCATTGAGAACCCCAAATATCAAACTACCTTATAAATCAGTTCAAAAAAGTGGCTATAATCGCGATTTAGAGGGATATCCTTAAAGATACCTCTTTCAAAATATATATCAATCTTTATAATTTTTTGTACAGAGGTTCTCCATTCATTGAGAACCCCAAATGTCAAATTATATAAAAATCCATTTAAAATTGCGGTTTAAATCTGCAAACTTCGTTAAATTTAAAGGAACTTCTAAAGGAACCTCATCCAAAATATGGACCAATCTTTATAATTTTTTGCACAGAGGTTCACCATTTAACGAGAACCCCAAATATCAAATTACAGAAAAATCCGCTCATAAATGTGTCCAAAATCTGCGAAGTTCGTGAAATTTTGAAGTACTTTTAAAGGAACCTCTTTCAAAATATGGACCAATCTTTATAATTTTTTGTACAGAGGTTCTACAGTCATCGAGAACCCCAAATGTCAAGTAATATAAAAATCCCTTCAAAAATGTGGAGAAAATCTGCTAACTTCGTTAAATTGAAAGGTATTTCAAAATGAGCCTCATCCGAAATATAGACCAATCTTTATAATTTTTTGTACAGAGGTTTTTTTAGTCAAGAACCCTAAATATCAAATAACATAATAATCGGATCATAAATGTGGAGAAAATTTTCGAAATTCCATAAATTGACGGGTACTTCTAAAGGAGCCTCATGCAAAATATGGACCAATTATTATAATTTTTTGTGCAGAGGTTATATATTCATCGAGAATCCCAAATATACATAATACATAAATATAAATAATACATAAAAATCCGTTCATAAATGTGAAAAAAATGCGGAACCAAAATATGGACCGATCTTCACAAATTTTTGCATGGAGGTTCCCAATCTGCAGAGAACTCGAATTACCAAATGTTATAACTATCCGTTCAAAATTATTATTAAAATCGGTCAAATCGGAAAAATATTTCTAAAGAAGCCTCATCCGAAATATAAACCAATCATTCTAATTTTTCGTATAGAGGTTCTCTATCTATCGATAGCCCCAAATGTCAAGTATCATAAAAATCCGTTCATAATTTGTTTGCTAAATTCTATGAAAATCGTTTAAATAGTCTCTACGTTAATTGCACTTCAATTCAACGATGTTCCGAAATTTACCTACTATTCAGTGCTGGGCACCTATTACCTAAAAATGAAAATCCACACAAAAATTGATATTTTAAAAACGGCAATTTTTCCTCTCTTTCATAATGGCTCCTGGTTTGCAAAGAAAATCATAGCATACTTCTAGGCCAAACACAGTCTATACGTGTAGTCCGATTTTTAAAGCAGCAAAAGTTCAACTTACTCTGTTCCAATATCGTCTCCAAATCATCGGGATTTTCCAAAGTAGGTATATCGGCATTTGCCGATTCCTTTAGGATGACAACAATTTCCTTTGTGGCTTTGAGTAAAAACAGCGGAACATTCATGCGTTTCAGTTCACCATTCAAAGCACCAATGCCACGTCCGGCGGTAAAATCGAATTCTATAAACAAAAAAACAACAATAAATTAATATTTGTTTATAAAAATTTTCAAAAAAACATACCATGCACATTGGAACAATCCAAAATAATCGGCGCCGAACCGTGTGTCTCCAATGCCTTCGATATGCCGCTGCGTACCCATTCAATGGCTGGGAAATATAATGAACTATGCTTGGGACGTATCAGAATATACGATATGCCATGGGTGGTCTGCAAGGGGCGAGAAGATTTTAAATTTAATAATTTTTTATAAATCCACGCCTCTGATAGGTCCCGAAAAACAATTTTTTATAAATCCACGCCTCTGATAGGTCCCGAAAAACAATTTTTTATAAATCCACGCCTCTGATAGGTCCCGAAAACAATTTTTTATAAATCCACGCCTCTTATAGGTACAGCAAAACTTTTTTTTATAAATCCACGCCTCTGATAGGTCCCGAAAAACAATTTTTTTTAAATCCACGCCTCTGATAGGTCCCGAAAAACAATTTTTTTTAAATCCACGCCTCTGATAGGTCCCGAAACAATTTTTTATAAATCCACGCCTATTATAGGTCCAGCAAAACATTTTTTTATAAATCCACGCCTCTGATAGGTCCCGAAAAACAATTTTTTATAAATCCACGCCTCTGATAGATCCCGAAAACAATTTTTTTTAAAAATCCACGCCTCTGATAGGTCCCGAAAAAACAATTTTTTATAAATCCACTCCTCTGATAGGTCCCGAAAAAACAATTTTTTATAAATCCACGCCTCTTATAGGTCCAGCAAAACATTTTTTTTTATAAATCCACGCCTCTTATAGGTCCAGCAAAACATTTTTTTTATAAATCCACGCCTCTGCTAGGGCTCGAAAAATAATTTTTATAAATCCACGCCTCTGCTAGGGCTCGAAAAATAATTTTTTATAAATCCACGCCTCTGCTAGGGCTCGAAAAATAATTTTTTATAAATCCACGCCTCTGCTAGGGCTCGAAAAATATTTTTTTATAAATCCACGCCTCTGCTAGGGCTCGAAAAATATTTTTTTATAAATCCACGCCTCTGCTAGGGCTCGAAAAATAATTTTTTATAAATCCACGCCTCTGCTAGGGCTCGAAAAATAATTTTTTATAAATCCACGACTCTGCTAGGGCTCGAAAAATATTTTTTTTATAAATCCACGCCTCTGCTAGGCCTCGAAAAATAATTTTTTATAAATCCACGCCTCTGCTAGGGCTCGGAAAATAATTTTTTATAAATCCACGCCTCTGCTAGGGCTCGAAAAATAATTTTTTATAAATCCTCGCCTCTGCTAGGCCTCGAAAAATAATTTTTTATAAATCCACGCCTCTGATAGGTCTCGAAAAATAATTTTTTATAAATCCACGCCTCTGATAGGCCTCGAAAAATATTTTTTTATAAATCCACGCCTCTGATAGGCCTCGAAAAATATTTTTTATAAATCCACGCCTCTGATAGGTCCCGAAAAACAATTTTTTATAAATCCACGCCTCTGATAGGTCCCGAAAAACAATTTTTTATAAATCCACGCCTCTGATAGGTCCCGAAAAACAATTTTTTATAAATCCACGCCTCTGGTAGGTCCCGAAAAACAATTTTTTATAAATCCACGCCTCTGATAGGTCCCGAAAAACAATTTTTTATAAATCCACGCCTCTGATAGGTCCCGAAAAACAATTTTTTATAAATCCACGCCTCTGATAGGTCCCGAAAAACAATTTTTTATAAATCCACGCCTCTGATAGGTCCCGAAAAACAATTTTTTATAAATCCACGCCTCTGATAGACCTCGAAAAATAATTTTTTATAAATCCACGCCTCTGATAGACCTCGAAAAATAATTTTTTATAAATCCACGCCTCTGATAGACCTCGAAAAATAATTTTTTATAAATCCACGCCTCTGATAGGCTTCGAAAAATAATTTTTTATAAATCCACGCCTCTGATAGGCTTCGAAAAATATTTTTTTATAAATCCCCGCTTCTGATAGGCCTCGAAAAATATTTCAAACTTACACTTAATTTGTCAACTGTCAATATTGGCCGGGCCACACGATATACCAAAAAGGCCACATCGGCACCCACACCCAAAAGCAGGCCAAGTTCCACACCCACTGCCAGGCTGACCACAAATGTTATGGCACCGGGTAACAGTTCACGGCGGCTGCAACGCCACAAGGGTTTGATAACCTAAAAAAGAAATTAAATTTTAAATATTTTTCAAGATTTTGAATTAATTCCCGTAATTGACAACTAACCTCAAATTCAATCATAAATATAACCGCCGATATAATAACCGCACTCAGCGAAGCCTTGGGA
Organism: Musca vetustissima; assembly: GCF_032173495.1. Classification (NCBI taxonomy): domain Eukaryota; kingdom Metazoa; phylum Arthropoda; class Insecta; order Diptera; family Muscidae; genus Musca; species Musca vetustissima. The sequence continues at coordinate 47,768 of NW_026874689.1, forward strand.
ATATATTGAAAATATGGTGTCAGTAGGCCCAAGGCCAACAGCACCAATGCACTGGTATAAAATCCACCAATTGGTGTCCTAACACCACTGGCATGATTGACGGCACTGCGTGAGAATGATCCCGTCACTGGTATCGATGAAAAGAATGAACCGCAAATGTTGCTCAACGACAAAGCGACCAATTCACGTGTTGGTGAGATACCAGCCCCACCAAATGCCTTCGATATCGCCACATTACCCAACACCGCAATAATTGGTAAAATAATCATTGATGGTCCCAATTCTTCAAACATTGCGGAATAATTTTGTTCAACTTCGGTACCATTTGTACCCAAAATTGTTGTTTCAAACTTTGGCAATTGAAATTCGGGTAGACCACTTTTCACCTTCCCCGTTAATATCAAGGGACATGTGGACGAATTTTGGCATGTATAATAGGCAATTGTACTGCTTATCAGCACCACTAAGGCATTACGTCCCGTGGCAACAAGCCAAAGAAAACTTTTCAAGAATTTATTGGAATTTTTTAATTTTAAGTCTTTCAGTTTCTGTGAGGAAAAACAAAAACAACAAAGATTATATAGAGAAAAATGGGGTTGGGGTTTTAAAACATTCGTACTCACCCTTAATAGCAATAATATAACAAGGGCAGTCACACCTAAACTAAAATCTCCAATGCGGATTTTATCTAAATTTGAAAATACTGATTTCATGGTATTCATGAAACCGGAGCCGGAACCACCACGCAAACCCAAGAGACCCTAGAATGGGAGAAATAAAAAGAATTTTATAAAAATTAATTCATATAATGCATTAGGTTCGGACGGACCAGACAGTTTATACCTAAAACCATAGATATGCACATAAGCATCAAAAAAATATATAAATTCAAGCCTTTGATAGGCCTAGAAAAATGCTATTTTAATAAATTCAAGCCTTCGATAGGCCTAGAAAAATACTATTTTTATAAATCCACGCCTTTGATAGGCCTCGAAAAATATTTTTTATATAGACCGCAAAAAATACTTTTAAAAATTGTTAGTCAATACATTGGCAACCATATTTGTTGAAGGACAATATTTTAATTTTATTTCATTGTTCTGGACTAAGTCACGGATGTGGTGAAACCTTAAGTCTATATGTTTCGATCGCTTGTGATAAACAGGGGTTTCCGCCAACTTTAATGCTCTTTGGTTGTCGATGTGCAAAACTACGTATTCTCAATTCCAAAAGCCTATTTTCTTTAAAAGCCGTTGCAAATATATAACGCCTCCTTTGCTGCTTCTGAAGATGCTACGTATTCAGCTTCCGTAGTCATTTTCACCATCCGATGTTTGTCTTCAATGTAAATTATTGTCTGTGACTGATGAAATGATGCAGATTCATTACCATCGGATTCAATTTTGTCTTCCAGAGTATAATCAAAAAGTGTATCACTCGTGGAAGATCCTTCATCATCGCATGACTCGCTGCATTGCCAAAACGATTCTCATCAAAAAGTACATCCCGGCATTCGATGACTTTAATGTTTAACTCTAGGCTTTCTTCCACACCATTCTTCATACGGCGTTTTGTTTTCCAGCTGCTTTGTAGGATACCTATTTCTAATATAAACGGCGGTATTTATTGCCTCTGCCCATAAAGCTGGTTTCACATTCGCATACACCATCATGGATCTGGCCATTTCCACAAGGTTGGCCTCTCGGCTACCCCGTTTTTTTGTGGTGTATGAGAAACCGTCAACTGCCGTGTGATGCCTTCTTTCTTCTTTCTATATAATATATTCACTCCCACTGTCCGATCGTAGCGATTTTATCTTGCAGCCTTTCTGCTTCTAAACTGGGTCTTTGAACACCTTAAACTTTTCAAATACTTCAGATTTCGACCGCATAAAATAAATAAATATCTTTCTGGACTTATCGTCGATAAATGTTACGAAGTATTTGGATCGTCCAACTGAGGGTGTTCTAAAAGGACCGCACACATCTGTGTGCACAAGTTCCAATAAATCCTTGGAAATCGTCTAAGACTGGTTAGGGAATGGTAATACATGAACTTTACATACCATACAAGTGTCAAATTTGTCATGACTTTGTTCGTTCCGCTTGCAACACAATTTCACCATCTGGTCTCTTCACTGATGCTCTCTTCTCATCAAAATTAACGGTTATCCTCTGTCAACAGCCTTGTTAACCGATATAAAATTAGCTTGCAACTCCGGCGAGTACAAAACGCTTTTCTTCTCGCACTTATTGGCACAATGTCCCATTAGACCACAGTTGAAACATTTTCCTTTGAAACATTTCTTGTTGCTTTGCTTCTTCTTGTCCGTTCTAGAGTTTGCAGGTTTTGCGACGAATGCCTTCTGATTGGTTATTTCTTCCTCGCTTTGTCCTAAGGATGACAAACTAGGAAGATCCTCGCGCGTTTCGATTGCGATCACAAAATTATCAAATTCCTTGGGAAAGATAATCTCTATACCGGTTTCATGCAATTCCTCGTATACTTCCGAGAACTCGTTCACCACATTGCCATTTGACGCCATCTTCAAATTTACCAACTTCTTATACAAAGAAATTTTTGAATCGGACCCTTTGACATGTAGGCCTCCTCCAGCTTTTTCCAGGCTTCATGTGAAGTTTTCGTATTCCTTATATAACCCAACTGTGTTGGTCCCATTTGCGAGGGATTGTGCGGCTTCCCATTTCGCTATTGCTGCCTCATTGCCCTCCTTTTTGGTTGTTCCATTCACGATCTTCCAAAAGTCAGCATGGACCAGGACACTCCGCATCTGGACTGACCACAGTTCATAATTGCTCTCGTCCAACTTATTTATTTGAAGAACTGGGGCACTCATTTTTCTCTCCTTTTCACTTACTGACAATTCTAGATGTTATTTTCAGCATATAACACAAATGCGATTGAACTTATTGAATAATCCTAAATGCTTTTTTAAATTCGCAAATTCTAAGAGAAGAGCACAACATTTTCCTAGCTGTATGAAACTTGGAAGTAAAAAATCATCAGACAACACACAAATTGCAAATCTATTTGCGGACTTTTTTCAATCTTCATATATTCAAAATGCATTTAGTGGTCAATATAATTTTCAAATTGATCAATTAAATCATTTTCCTTGTTTCTGCTTAACTGAAGGTGAAGTTTATTCTGGGCTAAAGACATTACGTTCCTCATTTTCCCCCGCTCCTAACGGAGTTCCATCCTATATTTTTTGAAGTCTTGTGCTAATGAATTATTTTTACCCCTTACGAAAATATTTAATTATTCCTTTTATTTTCCGCACTTCTGGAGTTCGAGCTATGTTATCCCCCTTCATAAATCTGGCAATAGATGTCTTATAGATAATTATAGATGTATTGCGAAGTTGAGTGCCATACCTAAACTTTTGGAACTATTAGTGCCACGAAGAATATCACATGAAAGGCAGATCTACTACTTCCAATCTTTTTGAATTTGTATGTCATGTTCATAATGGCTTTGCAAATAAGCAACAAACTGATGTTATTTATATAGACTTCAGTAAAGCTTTCGATACTGTAGTTCATAAGCTATTGCTCCATAAACTTAATGTTACAGTAGATATATGCGTTTTTTTCTTATATGGAATTATCGGATATAAGAAAGTATAAGCTCGGTGTTTTTGACAATCTTTCCTATATGCGATTTTTTCTTATTTGAGATGTGCTTATAACCAATATCTACTGTATAGGCTTCCCGTAAATTATTTTAAGCTGGATTTCATCCTATTTAGATGATCGTACCCAAAATGTTTTGTTCAGTGATTCCTTTTTTAAAGATATTATTGTTTCCTCTGGAGTTCAGCAAGGAAGTCATTTGGGTCTGTTATTGTTTGTTCTTTATCTAAAGGATCTTCCGAATTCCATTCGTTATTCCGAAATAGTAATGTATGCAGATGATGTCAAGCTGTTTTCGCATACAAATACACGTAATTCAGTTTATTTACATTACGATTTACACTCACTTTATAACTGGTGCAGTGCAAATGGAATGTCTCTTAAGGGAACCCCACCCATTCTCGATTTTAATTTTTCAAGAATTTCAATGGGCTGGTAAATCAATACCAATGCTTGTTAAAGTTTGTAACTTTGCACATATATATTTGAAGATTTAAAAGAGAAGAAAAATAATTTACAAAAAATTTTTGTTATTGTTCTGTTGTTGTTTTTTGTAATTAAAGAGATGTCCTTATTTTTTACTCCTCACTGGAACATCGGAATCCGAAAATTCCAACGGTGTTAGAAAGAGTACATGTCTGGCTCTAAAATAACCAAAATGGCGGACCTTCACTTTATAATATTTTTTGAAAATCGCCGATTTTTTACCAAAAACCAAGTTAAAATATAAGGAATATCTTCACCGATTGGCTTTATCCTATTATACGAGAGCTATACATTCCCAGAGAAACGTTGCAAAATTTGGAACCGATTGCACTATTAGTTTTTGAGTTTTCGTATCGCCATTCACAAAAAAATGCAAAGAGAAAAACGCGTTTAAAGTTTGAGAAGCCCTTTAGCCGTCACTTGATGCTGACACAATAAATCGGCTATATCTTCAAGAGTTCTTGAGATTTTCACTTGAAATTTTGTAGAGACATTCTTTAAACAGTGTAGATTCGAATTATATCAACAAAAATTTTGACCCCGAGAATGGGGGGGGGTCCCCTTAATTAAAAAAAATGCATGAAATTTTCCTTATTCAGATCACATCCAATACAATCCGACTACTTGATAGGGTCATACAAACTGGACAATGTTGATTCTTTCTCTGATCTTGGCGCCATGTCTTTATTAGGTTTCTTTAAATGCTAATCTAGAGAGTTTGATCGCCCTCATGTTACTAAAGGATTATTTGTTAGTATTGTCCGCCCAATCCTAGAATATTGTTGCATTCTTTGTAGACCTCGGATTTTTGCATATTTTTTATGCTTTATCCGATTGGACTCAAATTTTGTATTTAGGCGTTTCATGCTCCAATTGAACGATATTTGGGGTCTTGTTAAAAATATGCAAAATATATGCAAAAAGTATGCAAAATATGCAAAGTATGATAGGTCGATATGCATTAAATATGCAAAATATTTGCATAAAGTATGCAAAATATAATGCAAAATATGCAAAATATATGCAATATATGCATATTTTGCAAAAAATGCAATATATGCAAATATGCAAAAAATTAAAAAAATATGAACCCTTCAAATAATTCTAAATCCTTTGAAACGAATTTGTGTCCAATCAGAATTTCGATATCTTCATTATTAAAAAATATGCAAATATGCAAAATCCGAGGTCTAATTCTTTGGAGTCCATTTTATAAATGTCACTGTGATAAAATTGAGTCAGTTCAAGTTCAGTTTTTAATTTTTGCCTTGCGTGGCCTAAATTGGAACCCATTTGAATTACTTCCAACTTATAAAATTCGCTTATTGTTAATTAGTCTTCCAACACTTGAAAGAAGACGTTTTATGTTAAGATCATTATTTATTATTAAATTAATACGTGGCCTGATTGATTCACCCTTTCTTACGGGAGAAATAACTTTTAATGTTCGGAATTTTGAGCCGTTGAAATTGTCAATCGCGAGAACTAATTATGAACTAAACAACCCAATAAAGTCTTTTTTTAATAGATAATAGCATAAGTAATGTTATATGCCTAAGTAGTCCATTGCATGCCATAAAGAATTCTATACTGGACTTGGAAACAGTAGAGCCTAGCATTTCAGCAGCATTTGTCAAATTTTATATTATAGCTTTTGTTTAATGTTGGTGGGTTAATTAAGTTAGTTTATGCTATTTATCGATCTGATTTATATTTGTTGTATAATTATTAATTACCGGCTGATGATCTTTCTGTAGCCGGTATTGTTAAAGCATTACTAACCCGCCTTAGTCCGGTCTTTGGTGTGTACGTGCTCCCTGCGTATAGGGAGGTAGCCCCCTCAGTCGGCAGGGGCGGGTGAGGGAGGCGTGTGGACGAACGAAAAAAAATATCAAAGGATTTATTGAAATTAAAAGCAGTGTTATATGCTTCTGTCCACAACGAACAACAAAAGAAAAAGAAAGAAGTTACAACAGCATTCATGTTGCACAAAAGAGAGTTGCCATCTATTTCCATCAAATCCACACCTCTGATAGGCCTAGAAAAATATTTGCTTTTAACAATCCACACCTATGATAGGACCAGGCCTTAAAAATATAAATGCCTCTAATAGGTCCAGAAAAATATTATAAACAATCCACAATACCAAACAATAGGCCTAGAAGAAAATCTTTTAAAAAGTCGATGCCTCAGATAGTTAACAAAAAGTATTTTAATTCAAATTCTTATTTTAACTTACCTTAATTTGTGATGTTCCAATAATAACAGCTGTGGCCGATGTAAAACCAACCGTAACGGGTAAAGAAATTAAATCAACCAAAGCGCCTAAAAGTATGCCAAAAAATTTGTGTTATTAGTAAGATTGATATGGGAGGTACATGGAGAGGAATTAAATAATTCATATTTTAAAAATGCGTCATTAAAAAATAAATAAACATATTGATCAAATATAATTAATAGGTTATTTAATTATTATTTTCAAAAATCCAATCAAAAATTGGGCCACTCCAATTTATGTTGACACATGTGTCACATTATTCGAACCAGATGTTATTTATTAACTATTTCAAATATCTATCTAATATGAAATGTGTTTATCTAGGTTATGTTTGTTTTCCCTAGTTTTTTTTCTTGAGAATAATATTTGAAATTCCAAATAAATAAAATACCATTGCCTAAATTCCAATATTTGCATATAATTAGGAACAAAAATAAATAAATGTTTTTTAAACTTTGGACTACAATCAGACGTCACATGATATTCACGTTTCGATACAATTTTGCGATTGATAGCTAATTAAGATTATTGTTATTACTGTTGTAATTATAAAATACTTATTTATGTGTGTTTAGATATTTATTTGTCATTTTATAATTTAATTAGATTTTAATGAGACATTTAATTAAACAATTTGTTTTAATGGGTGCATAAAACAAAGTAATTAATAGAAAACAAGTTCGGCCCGAACATATGGACGAGTTTTAAAGAAAATTTTTAAAAGATTGGAAATTTATGAAAAATATTTTTTAAATCCTCGCTACTTCAAAAAATTCTTTTTTTATTTTTCAATATTCCACTTCTATGAAATTCCCATTCCCACTTGACCCTTCCCCTTACTTACCCAATCTCAAGACCGCCATTAACAATTCCACCACGCCCGATATCAAGCACAACAATATGGCATAAGCCGGTCCAGAATTTAAACCAAAGCCAGTATGACGGCTGGTCATCAAGGCCAGCAAAGCGGTGGGACCGATTGTCACCTGACGGCAGCTACCAATAAATGCATAAATTATGCCACCCACAAAGGCGGAATATAGACCATACTGGAAAAAATAACAACAATTACAAAATTAGCAATTTCCCTTAAAAAAATCTCTAACTACTCACCTGCGGTTCCAATCCCGCCAATGTGGCATAGGCCAAACCCTGTGGCAGTACTGTAAGTCCAACGGTTATACCGGCAATTAAATCAGACAATGCATCTTGCCCCGTATAGCCCTTCAGCCATTTAAGGCCGGGCAATAAACGATAGGCCAGCTCTTTGGTGGATTTCATTGTTGTGTAGCTGAAAAGAAAAAAATAAGAAAAAACAATTACAACAACAACAATATAAACAATTTTATTCAATTAATGCCAGCACATAGTTAGATCGTTTTCAGTTTTATTGAATAGCGAACAATCAAGGCAACAACAATAACTAAAGATTTAAAAAAATGTCCATAATTTATATGGTGTTGCATTATTGTCAATTTTCTGAAAAGGCCGGGCCATAATGATGATGTTCGGAATTCATTGAACGCATGACGGATGACTTCGAAATAATTTCGTTAATAACAAATATATGGGGGAAACTGGGTCTGGAGGTACCAAATTACATCATTAATTTTTTTTTATTTTGTCACCGGGGTGGAGAAGCGGTTTAAAAGGCCTTAGCCTTGTCTAAGTATGTTTATGGATGGCGAAGGAGTTCTGAAACAATTTCGATTTTATAAGCAATTTTCAAGGCAAATATAGGTGACCTGTAGGTCGATTCAGTAACTTATAACGATCCGACAATCGACAATTTTGTCTACACATAAAATCGTTTGCAGTAACGAAAATATTATTCTGCAAAAATGTAGACAAATTGTCGATAAACTTTCAAAAAGCTTTTAATTTTGAACATTTTGAAAACAAAATACATACAAATTCAGAACAAAACAAGGCATGTTCAATATTAAAAAATATTTGTCGATAAGTTAACTTCGAATATTTTGGTGTTGTTTATTAACAACATTTTTAACAATTGTTGTTAAAAACTGTTATAGAATTGAAATATTGTTTATTTTGACGTTATAACATTTTATCGATTTGAGAAATGTATAAATTTAATAGTGAATCGACCCACTGGTAATAGGCTCCAACAAATGTGGGTGCCTTGGCATCTGTAGTCAAAGGTACAGCTACAAGCACTCAGCCATCGGCCAGATTTGAGGAACCACAGGGGAAGAGCAGCCAACCCAGCCTTCAGAGACATAAGGGGACTCAACATCGAATTCTGAGTCTGAACATGATAATCAGACAAATATAACCGTCTTGGAGAGCCGGAAGAGAGAAGAGGCCGACGAGATGATAGAGTAGGTATGTAAGGATATCGCCAAACTCACAAGCAGGAAGAAGCAATTGTCTGGGGCACAAAGGCGGAAGTTGGCCAGAATGAACCGGATGAACAAAAAGTGCAAGATACAGACAGTGGCTAAAAACATTTCCTCCACTTCTGCGGAAGCGGCGAAGAGAATACGGTCTCCGGATGAGCAGACGACTGTCAATACGCCAAAAAGAAAAAGAGCCTCCCACCTACCGATAGTAAGAGAAAGTTGAGTCAAACCAACGTCAAAGGAGACTGCCACGAGAATCCACTGACGAAGTTAGACAAAGCTGGCTCTGATATCAGGAAGACGAGTGCTGAGTCGAAATCTTCCGCAAAGACCGGGAATCCCAAAAGCACCAGCCGTTATTTGCGAAAGAGGAAGGTTGCCAGGAAACGCTACCTAGACGAGCTTTGCTATGCAGTGATCGACAGAAATAGCGCGTCCGGTAAACTGAATAAGGCGACCCACATGGAGGTGTTGAATATGGTCAACAACAAGATCATGGAGCACCTACGACAAATGGGGGACTCCATTGACCTGGATAGCTACGCATTCAAAGGGGACTATCTAATGCTGAAATTTGAAACACTAAAAAACATAGGAACAATCAAACTCAGCGGGTGAGGAAAAAAGATATTCCTCAATTACAAAAGGTCTCCGTCAGAGGTTAGGGCAGCGATTTCGACACGGAACGCATGCTCGAGGTCTTCAGCCTACAGAACAAGACACTGCATGTGAAGAAATGGAAAGTCTTCCTCAGAGAGGAGAACGAGGAAGGGATTGTGTTAGGATTGGACAGGTCTTCAATGGCAAGTCTGGCAAAGGGCAAGGCGCATTACGTGTCCAACGCCGTATACTTCAAAATCGGGAAGGCAAGGAGTGAAGGCGGTGAAACCACAGGTAACAGCGATGGGAAAACACCCAGCAACAAAGAGGAGAGACCCGAGAAGACTCCCAAGAAAACCGGTTACTGGAGGACAACTAATAAAAGTCGTCCAGATTAACCTCCATCGGAGCGAGACGGCAAACAATGGTAAAATACACATCGGACTGATTCAGGATCATTGGTCAATTAAAAACAATGTCTCTGCACATGAGGTAGTACTCAATATTGAGGGCACTTTCGCTAAGAAAATGTATACCTTAGCGGTATGTATTCACATTGAAGGAGCTTTCAAGAATGTGAGCACTAATACGCTTATCCAATCCGTAGATACTTTCCAAGTCGACCGGGCAATCATAGACTGGGTTATCTATATGCTAAGGAATAGATGGATTAGCTGTAGCATACAGGACATAACAATCAAAGACAAAGTAGGTCAGGGAACACCACAGGGAGGGATTTTGTCACCGCTACTGTGGATATCTACCATAAATGAACTCTTAAGGAACTTAACCGATGTAGGATTTGAACCAGTCTCTTATGCATATGACGTTATAATACTTCATAGGGGAAGGAATCCTAACTTATCATAGGTAACGAAATAGATGTGAATACCGTCAAACACTTTAGCACAACACGCCAATAAATGAAGCGAATCAGACCCACAAAACACTTTGCGAAAATGAGGGTACAGAAAAGATCACCAAAATCTTATGGGGTGACCCAAATGAAGCAAAAAACTTAGCAAATCCTAACGCTAAACAAAAATGAAATAAGCCGAAAAATCTAAACTTTACCTAATTATATCTTTCTCTGCATTTCTAGAGCGCACAATAGGCCTCAATTGGCTTATGTGTATGTCCTTCCCATGTTGGACATGTGGTGGTATTATCCACCCCTCTTTTCAACCTAACCTAATAGGCTGTGCTGCCAATGCCCACCATTTCCACTTGGGAAGCAATGACCCAAACCCACTATTTTATACTTAGATATAATCTTAGGATATGTAATAGGGGCAATACAGCGACATTTGTAAATAGAGTGAGAGGCAGAGTCATGGGCATCACCGTCACAAACATGGACGACTCTGGGGTTAAGAATAGGGAAGTATTTGAAAAATGGTCCTTTTTTGTACGTTCAGATTTTGCAGAGTAATATTTAAAGATCCGAAATCGATAGATAGTATTAAACGAACAAATCGAATGTGGACAAACTTCGGAAGAGAGACTCTTGATCTTTTTATCATCGAATCGACTTCATTGGTTGTATGTACCGTCTTTCAGGCAGAAATCCTAGCAATCACGAAATCGGCGGAAATAGTAAAAAACACTTACTGCTGACTATGTGTGTGGATAGTCAGGCGTCCCTTAATTCACTTAAGTCGTGTAATATAAATTCAAAAGAGGTTCTTGACTGTAAATAAAAATCATGTAAAGCACGATATACAAGAGAATATTAATTTTTGTTGGTTTCCAGGACAGTGTGGCATAAATGGGAATGAAATAGCTGACGAACTTGCTCGTGAGTGTTCGCAGTCGTCCAGTCTACCGATTAAGGGATCTATACTATTATATTGGATATTTGATTGGCGAAATCCGGAAAAGGTACGACGAGAAAGCCGCCAAGTCCAATAGGACTTTATAATGACAAAATAGTCTTCTCATGGAAAAGAAAATGGTATAGATGGTCGGGTTGGTGTATTTTGTCGGAAGTTTCAAAATTCTAGTTCTTTAAACTCCACCCTAATATATTACATTACGAAATATTCTAACAAAAGATACAAAGTTAAATACTGATAATTGAAAAAGGCAAATAACTTAAAATTGACTGCCTCACTATAGTGGGTCATTAATTTGAATTACAATTTCCCGTAATATTATGCAGGTATTATTTTTCAAAAATAGCAATCAATGAATTGCAAAACCAGGTGGCATTTTTTTCTAATAGCTTGCAAGCTGATATAACAATTTAATTTGAGAAGATAGATAAGGGTAGAAGTGGATCTAGAATAGAAACAAAAAATATACATATTAATATATATATATATATATATGGGCCAGAGAGAGAGAGAGAGAATTTTGCATTGAGAAAAGAGAATATGCATTTGAAATTAAAAAATGTAAACCTTTAAATATGAATTGAGAAAAAAGCAAAATTAATGTAAATTCTGAAATGGAAGCCCATATATTTACAGTTCTTTTTGTCAAAAATGAAATATTGTATCAAGTCTAATGTTTATTTAAATATACAAATAAAATGTTAGCATATTAAATAATTTTGAATGCTCTTAATGAAAAAGAAATTGAGTAAATTTAATTTTCTAATTAACACCTTTACAAATGAAAGCGTTTTTTAATATAATGTCTAATTTTATTGAAGTCAACAAAAAAAATTAGAAAATACACATTCGAAATCAATATTAGTACATTAAATATAATATAACATTTTAAAAATAGTCCATTTTCTCCAAATAAGATGTGGGAATTTTTGAAACACTTTCGATTTTACATTTCCGAATGAGATTTTTGAAATCCCATCTTTCAGATAAGCGGATTTTTCTGTTCAAAAAATATGGGGGTTGTAGGTTGTAGTCGTGCCGATTTAAGGGAACCCCACCCATTCTCTATTTTAATTTTTCAAGATTTTCAATGGGCTGGTAAATCAATACCAATGTTTGTCAATGTTTGTAACTTTACACATATATAATTGAAGATTTAAAATAGAAGAAAAAAAATTGTTGTTGTTGTTTTTTGTAATTAAAGAAAAACCCTTATTTTTGATGGCGGGCATGATAACTCCTCACTGGAACATCGGAATCCGAAAATTCCAACGGTGTTAGCAAGAGTACATGTCTGGCTCTCATATGAACTAGGATTATTGACTTCGCTCTAAAATTAACAAAATGGTGGACCTTTGAAAAAATATTTTTGGAAAATCGCCGATTTTTTACCAAAACCAAGTTAAAAAATGAGGAAGATCTTCACCGATTGGCTTTATCCTAGTTCATACGATAGCTATACACTCCCAGAGAAACGTGTAAAAAATTGAAATCGATTGGGTTATTAGTTTTTGAGTTATCGTGCCCGCCATTCGCAAAAAATTGTTTAGAGAAAAACGCGTTTAAAGTTTTAGAAGCCCTTCAGCCGTCACTTGATGCTGACACAATAAATCGGCTATATCTTCAAGAGTTCTTGAGATTTTCATTTGAAATTTTGTAGGCACATTCTATAAATAGTGTAGATTCGAATTATATCAAAAAAAATTGACCCGGAGAATGGGGGGGTCCCCTTAAACAAGAGAAGTCCATATTTTTCAAAAGACATTTGGGAACTTTGAAACACTACCGATTATATTTGTAAAACATACTTTTCCGCATGAGAACATGGAAATTCTATCGTGTAGAACCTTCCAACTTGTATAAGCAGACTTTTTTTCAAGAGCCAGTGAGTTTTGTCCAGAGATTGTTTGTCGCGCCAAATTAAAAACATATGAACTATAGGAGAAGTGGGATCTTTGAAACACTTTCGATTTTATTTGTGATTTTTTTAAGTTAAAATACAACAATCCTAATATAAATATAATAACATAAACATTTTCAAAATAGTTTCTAATCTCCAAAATGAAGATGTGAGATATTTGAAAAAAAAAAAAAACATATTAGGTAGCAATTCATAGAGTACTATTTTGGATTGTACAAACTGGATAGCATATGGTGAGCCCCACTCGGCATAACTTTGCAGGTTACTCCGTTATGTGCCACTTAGGTACGACTTCCAAACAAAAACGACTTAGCTCCGTACAGAATTACTGATTGCTTTGTACATGGCAATGAGCGCCTTCCTTTACCAGAAGGTACCTGTTAAAGTTTTGCTAAAGACTTTTCTTTTTATGTATTTTGAAATGTTGAACTATCGACAGAGATGCTTAAAATATCAGTTAATACAAAGCGCCAACCAACGCCCTCACACACGAAAATGCAGTTACCAATCGATCACACGTATTTGGATGAGGATTGTAGCTCATCTGAAACTCCCGGCTTTCTATGGGTCACGCGCTCGGTTGAAATTGTACCCACTTTCTTATTTTACCTATCTGGCTTGTGACAGAACTTTCGTTCGAAAAGCCGAGCTTAAAAAAGATTTCCAAGCGTGTCGTTCTTTTGTGCAGTTTTTCCAATTTGAAAGACCATTTTCGACAATGTTGTCCTTCACTTGATCTTTCCATGTTATTTGTGACCTTCCCCTTCTGCGTGAACATTAGTTGTTTCGCTTTTATATGACTTTTGACCTGGAGGTATCTTCATCCATTCTCACAAGATGGCCTAGCCAACGTAGTCGCTGCAGCTCGATACGTCTGACAATGCCGATGTGCGAGAATAGATCGTACAACTGATGGTTCGTTCAGCGGCGATATTCATCATCAACGCAGATCGGCCCATAGATTTTTCGGAATTTTTTTCTCTCAAACACTCCAAGAGCTGCCTCATGCAGGCTCTCCACAATGGAATAACCGTAAAATGAGGATGGAAACCAGATGCAAAACCAACACCTCACGATGCAAATTTCCCAATGACATTTAGCTCAGTCTTGAGTTCACGGATCCAGGAGGTAAATATCGTTGCAGTTAATTTCGACGGTAATAGGAAATTCTCTGCTTGATATGAAACAGGTAAATATATTTTAGGAATGTCCATGTGCCCCATTGAAGTTGGGAAGTTCTGAAAGGAGATATTTGGGAAGCAGCATACGAGAGGCAAAGGTGAACAGAAATGACACTCTGTATACCAAACAACACATGTTAATCGCCTACACCGATGACATCGACATAATGGGTCGAACAATGAGAGCAAATTGAACAAATTGAGAATGAATCTGCCAAAGTCGGCCTGCCAATAAATGGCGATAAACCAAGCTAATGGTATCAACGCGCAAGACGTCCAGTATACTCGGACCAACTGTGGAACTTGAGAACTACAGCTTCGAGGAAGTCAAAGACTTTATATACCTCGGTACCGCCATAAATAAAACTAATTATATCAGCTTTGAAATTCGGAGAAGGATAGTGTTGTCCAACAGATTCTACTATGGTCTAAGTAATCAGTTTAGAAACAATGCCACCTCCCGTCAGACCAAACTCACACTCTACAAGACGATGATACTACCCATGCTGTTATATGGATCGGAAGCATGGGTACTTACGCAAGCAGAAAGATATATGGTCCGATTTACGTTGACGGTGAATATCGCCGTCGAATGAACTATGAGTTTTACCAGCTATTCTCGAACATAGGCATTGTTAGACGTTTCGAGATACATCGACTACGTTGGCTAGGTCATGTTGTGAGAATTGATGAAGATGCCCCAGCTCAAAAGGCGAACCAGCTGATGGTTCACGCAGAAGGGGAAGGCTACAAATTAGATGAGAATATCAAGAGTAAGACAACATTGCCGAACATGGTCTTTCAAATTGGAAAAACTGAGCAAAAAACCGACGCGCCTGGAAACCTCGCCTGACGGAACGAAAATTCTCTCACAAGTCAGCTAAGTATGTATGTATTTATATGTTACAAGACTTCAGATTAAAATCATAAAAATTATTTTAGAATATAACAACGAAAGTTCTTCATACCACTACTGGAGTTCAGGAGGCTTCGAAACACTTTCGATTTTATAATTCTTTTTTGACGATTTTTCAGAGAAGGTCACACAGGGTAATCTCTTTATGAGACTATAAATTATTTTTTATACCACAACAAAAGTCCTCGTTACCGCCACTGGAGGTCCGGTGTCTTTGAAACACTTTCGATTTTAAAATTCGTAACAAAATCATCCGGAATTCCACTTGACAATTTTGACACAAAAGCTGACATTAAAGATTAAAAATGAACAAGAAGGTGAAGAAAACCTTGGTGATTAAATGGAAAGATGAATACTTATCCGCAATGGAGTAATCCAGTTTGAAGAAAATTTTGAATCTCATCGAAGAGTGTTATTGGGTAGCGGGGGTAAAATCAATGACATTTCAATCTGAATCGAGTTTTTGAGGAATCAAAACTGACCTATGAAGAAATGAGTATATCGATTCAAGACTCTTAATGAACATCTAGAAAATTAGGATATCGAATCGCTTGATATTTTATAGTCAGCTCATTTTTAAATAGGAAGGTCCTCCATAGATGAGCATTTAGAAAATGTGATATGACAATTGAATCCATAGCAGCTGTTGCATAATATGAGGAAGAAGAACTTCGTGAATAAATGGAAAGATGAATACTTAAACACAATAATGTAATCCAAGATAAATGAAAATGGAATCCCACCAAGAGTGTATTTGGAAATCAGGGGTCAAATCAATGAAATTTCATTCTGAATCGAGTAAATGGAGAATCAAGACTGACCTATGAAGAAATGAGTATCCTGTTATGTCAAATTGAAATGATGTTTAATTCACAGCCCCACACACAAAGGTGGAATATCGAATCGCTTGATATTATATTGATATTTGTCGCCAGCTTACTTTTTAATAGCAAGGTTCTTGGTAGAAGCGCCAGATGATAGAAAGATGTGCTAGGGTTATTGAGTCGATGTTAGCTGATTCAGAAGATTAAGGACTACTGGAATAAATGGAAAGATGAAAATTTAGCCACATTACAGCACAGAGGATAGTGGTCCTCGTTACCACCACTGGAGGTCCGGAGTCTTTGAAACACTTTCGATTTTAAAATTCTTAACAAAATCATAGATATGTGTTCTTGAATTACACTTAGAATATTTTGAACTTTATGACACACAAACTCTTATAAAATATTAAGGGATATTTTTTTAGGGAGGCTTAAAAGAATGACTTACACTAGTTTCAAATCCTATGAATTATTTTCTGATGCCACAACCGAAGTTATAGGCGCTACAACTTGAGGTCTGTCGGTTTTGAAACAACTTCGATCAATCAACTCCTAGATGTTTTTCAAAATTCGACTTGCTTCGATAAATTCAAGCAGCTCCTAGATGTCTTTCAAAAATCGACTTGAGGATTACAAGTTCTCCTAGGAAATCAAAGGAGATCTTTGACCAAATTCTTTTCTAGGATTAATATTCTATAGGAGTCCTGTTGATAATTTTTCAAAACATTTGTATTTTACAATACATACCTAGGAATCCGAACAGAATCCAATTGTGAGATGTTGTTTCAAAAATTGGTTCTATTTTTTTTTTTTTTTTTGTTTCCCAAAAATTATCAGAAAATTTATCACTTATTTGGAACCAACACTTATTAAACAAAAAATATGACGAAGACGAATTTCTTTCTAAACACAATCCATTTGTTTTAATAATAAAACAAGTGTTTCTTTGTTTATTCGTCGTTCTTATTTTCCCGACTTTCAAAAACTAAAAACGGTTTTGTTTTATTTACTTTTTTTCTACAATATTTTTTTTCTTTCTCTCTCGTGTGTGTTTACATTAATGACACGTTTTAATTGCTGATTGACTGGTTCTTTTGGATATTTTTCTTTCTACTACAGTCCATAAATTACTATTAACCGAACCAAGATATTTCGAAGTGTCATGTTCCGTGTTTTGAACTATAGAACCGAACGACAGAAAATATAAACCGTATTCACGTGCGTTAACTAACGATACCGGCATTCGACTGAAACGTTCTCTGCGGGTTTTTTATCGATCGCTTTAACAGAAGTCTAACGCTCGAATCAATTTTTTAGAGTTTAGAAGTCGCCGCGTATTCTCACATAGAACGGGAGAGAAAGAGAAAAATATTTCAATATTTTGTTTATTTGTACGGTATACCTCCAGAAAAATTCTTGATTATATTTTAGAGAATACCACCACCACAAAAAAGTTCTTATCAAAGACCAAAAAACAGTCAGCCATAAAAAAGACCTATAGTAGGGAAAATATTTATGTTTGTATCGGAATAAGCTTCTTAGCAAATTTTTTTAAGATTTGGTATTTTTAATTCGTCATAATCTCAAAATTTTAATTAAAAAAAACTTAGTGACGGGGTTTAGTCTAGAAAATTAAAAAATGGAAGAATGTTAGACTTCATGTTATTCGTATGTACTAAGTTAGGGCTTCAGAAGACAAAAAAAGATCTTCATCGAAGCTTAAAAAATATTCTGAAAATTCTTTACAAAATCCAAAGATTGAAAAAATATTATTTACAATCTTTAGGCTATTGGAGAAATATTCGTTAAAATATCCACGCTTTGTCGGATCTTGAAAGAATATTCTGAAAAGATCCACGCTTGGTTAGATTTTAAGAAACATTTTAATCTACACTTTGTTAAAGAGGACCTTGAGTATTTTTTGGAAAATATAAAATCGAAAGTGTTTCAAAAACTTCTAACCTCCAGTGGTAACGAAAACGTTATGCTTGGAAAATATTCTTTAAAAATCCACCATTTGTTAGGCTAGGGAAGTCGCCAATCTCCTACTAGGCGCGTCTTCCCGGGTGGCGGATGGGAAGGCGATCTCCATGATGTGTAGGGTGAAACTGACTTAAGTCAACTTTTCTCTGCACTTCGTGGAAACCTTGGGGATCTTCGGATCCCCCGTGGACCGTGTAACCCAGTACCGGCGGCAATCGTTGGTGAGATCACAAGCCACGTGTCGTCGAGATCAAGCGATTGTAATCCGGCTTTTCTAGGTGCGGATGCCTTGGCACCTACAGCTGTATCTGTTACAAGCGCATCAATTTCAATCCCGAACAACGTTAACGAACCGGTAATTCTATTGCCAAACGAGCATGTCACGACTGATGAAAATCCATCTCTGACTGACAGGACTGTAGTTCTGGGAGGGGACGACCTACTCTGGGACCCTTAACCCTATCGGCGATAGTTTAGAGGAGCAAAGTAGGGAAATCTTCGACCAGTTAGACAGACTTGTCCCGGAAGAGGAACTGCTACTAAATCTCACCTTGACTGATGTTGAGTTGGACACCACGATGATTCCGGCCAAGTTTACATAGGGGGATTGTTGTAGCCTAAACGAAGGAAGCATAGACCCTGTTGACCGACAGACTTCAAGTCTGACTCCAACAGGTCCTGTGACGGCACTTGCCGACAATAAACTTCAGAGGCAAATTGCGAGACTCGAGACACCAGCAACGGACAGCGGCTCAAAGGTTTGAAATGCCCGATAAGTATCTGATGCGAAGCTCTGGAGAGGCGAGACGCGAATTTGCTTTAGGAGAGGGAGGTTCACCTCATCAAGGGCAAGATGAGATTCATAAGGAAGTTCGAATGAATCTATCTGCACGCTCTCCATCGAGAGCTCCAGATGGATAGGATCTCCCTCCCGAATCTAACGGCTCCATTAAAAACTCCAAGGAGAACTCTACATTGAATGAAGTAGTGGCATCGGCGAAGCCCTCTGTCTCTGACAAGGGAGCTAAGCAGACTTCTAATCCGAAGCCTAACCCAAGTTAAAAAGGAAAAGGCTACTGAGAACATCCCGACACAAAATGTCACCCATAAGGGTGACAAAGTGTGGAGGGCTCTGTCTCAAAGCCCGATTCTACGCCTAGCGACAAAGGTAAAGCGGTTGGTGCTAAAGCTTTGGGTGGAACCACCAGTGGTCGGAATAGGAAGAATGGCAAATCCGGCAAGGAATCATCGTCTCCTGGGAGAGCAAATGCCGCCCCGCAGAGCAAATCTGTGAAACGCATCCGCTCATCAGAAGGTCCGCAACCTTCACGCAAGAAGACGATGACTTCGCGTCTGACTGACCCATCTACCTCATATGCGTCTGTCGCGGAGAAAAAGCCTAGTACAGAGAAGGCATCAATCCTTCAAGTGGCAATCGTTGACAAATCTGATCCTCATGGCAGGATTAGTGATAGTCATTGGTTGCTCTTTGAAGGAGCCCTTCGGTGGGCTATCGTCTGTGGGTCAGATCAAGGGGATCGTCATTTTGGCAGTGTCTTCATGCAGATGGTCGCCAAAGTCATTAACTGCTTAAGCAGGAAATCAAAAGATTTCCTCGCCCTTCGGTGGGCTATCGTCTGTGGGTCGGATCAGGGTGATCGTCATTTTGGCAGTGTCTTCATGCAGATGGTCGCCAAAGTCATTAACTGCTTAAGCAGGAAATCAAAAGATTTCTTCGTGAAAACTGTAGACGGCTTTGGTGCACTCTGAGAAGAATCCAACCTTGTTGCGGACAAGAAACTTCAGCTGAAAATGTTATCGTTGCAAAATCTCAGCCTCACAACATCGAGCTGGACTGTTGTCAGTCTATCTCCTTGCAGCAAGGGTAGCACCGGGGGAGGCATATCTCAGGGAGCGTGAAGGAAAATTGAACTTCGGTTAAGGATGAGTTCGGTTTCGTCTGAGCACTTCCACCGAAACTCAATAGGAGTAGGGAAGCGGCAAAGGCTGCGCATCCTGCAGATTAATCTGCTTCATTGCAAGGCCGCCGCCGCCGAACTACTCTTGTCCCTCACAAACTCTGAAGTGGCGATGTCCACATGGTTCAGGAGCCATAAATTTAAAAAAAGTATGGTTTCTAGATTAAGGAATGCCAACTTCGACATATTCGCCGCGTCCATGGGGCAAGGTATAGTAGGTTAAAAGAGTTTAAATCTAATCTTTCTAATCGACGGGGATAGACACTCTGCTCTTCTCAGTCTACATGCCATTTGAGGAACTGGATCCACCAAACCCTAGTGTCCGAAAGATGCTTGACGAAATGACGAGCACTTGCAACGTCATCCTGTTTTCAAGGCATCCACGCCTTTAAGAAATCTAAAAAATCAACACTTTGGTAGACCTAAAAAATCGGTAAAAAAATCTACAGGATCCTGTGGTTTTCGGTGTATGCTGGAGATCCACTCATTACCAAAATTAAAAAGTCACTTTCCCAATTATTGGAAAAACAACCTTAATCTGATCTACAACCACCATCAATTGATTAGAACCCCTTCAATATAGAACTTTCCTTATCATTGCGTCAAAACGGCCTCAAGGTTGTTCTCCCCTATATTTATCATTGGTTTAAAAAGTTTTAGTTTAGTTTCTAAAGGCTCTAATCTAAATTTTATGTTTTGTTTATTATTTTTCACCAAAACAAAACCGGCACTCATAAACACGTGCAGAACTTGAAAAAAAGAGATAAGCACTTCGTTCTAAGGAAATAATGCTGAGTCATTATTTTTATATATTGCGGATTATACTGATACAAATGGAAATCGTGATATTCTACACCTGGAAAGGCTTGACTATTGGATATTCATCAACTGCCAAAGATAGCATCATTTATTAAAAAGTAATTTTTTATTATTAATTATTTTTGAATTGCTGTGATTAAAATCTCTTCACCGACTGTTATAGAATTTATTTTGAGTCTAACGACAATTTATTTTTTTCTTTTTCTGAAAAATCATTGTTGAACGCTTTTTATATTCCCCCTAATATTTGTTTATATTTCATCAATCAGATAGTGGACTTGTTTGCGATATTTTTTAATTTATGTGTATTACTTAGTCATCGTCTCTGGTCTTGACCTATTTAATTGAAAGGAAATAAATTCTTTAAAATATCTAAGACTTGTAGATGGCTCGAAGTAAAATTAAAAAAAGTCTACGACTTTTAGGCGACTCGAAAAATATTCTGTAAAAAATCTATGCCTCGAAAAGAAATTATTTAAAAAATCGACGGTTTGGAGGTGGAGTACCTCACCAAGCTGGATAATCAAAGCCGAGGTATGAATCTCATCAAAGAGTGTTTTTGGGAAGCAGTGGTGAAATCAATGGCATTTCAATCTGAATCGAATAATTGAAGAATCAAAACTGACCTATGAAGAAATGAGTGTATAAATCGACGGCTGGATAAATCCAAGCTGGATAAACAAAGCCGAGGTATGAATCTCATCAAAGAGTGTTTTTGGGAAGCAGGGGTGAAATCAATGACTTTTCAATCTGAATCGAATAATTGAAGAATCCAAACTGACCTACGAAAAAATGAGTATGTATATCGATTCAAGACTCTTAACCAATATCTAGAAAGTGAGGCTATCGAATTGCATGATAATTTGTCGCCAGCTGATTTTTTAATACGAAGGTCCTCCGTAGATGCCCCAAACGAGAACATGGAGACAGATGCTGAAGAAGAACTTCTGAAATAAATGGATAGAAGCGATGACGACCCAAACTGTAGCGACGACGACCCTTACCGAGACCGAACAAAGTAAGGATATCGAATCACTTGATATTTTATGGCCAATTTTCTTTATAATAGGAAGATTATTTATAAATGCATCAGATGATCTTACTGTCGATAAAATAGGGACATTGAATCGATGGATACAAAGGCTGAACAAGAACTTCTGAAATAAATGGTAAGATGAATACTTAACCACAATTGCAAGACAGGAGAAAGTGGTTAAAAAAGCTACGCGTTGTGGATACATTGAAAAATATCCTTGAAAAGAGCTACGCCTTGTAGAAGCTTTGAAAAATATTCTTTAAAAAATCTACACCTTTTGGGAGCTTTAGAAAAATATTCATAAAAGTCCTATAAATTATTTCTAATACCACCACAAAAATTATCGTTACCACCAGGAGGTTTTTGAAACACTTTTGATTTTATTCTTTAAAAAATCTACGCCTTGTGGATGCCTTGAAAAATATTCTTTAAAAAATCTACGCCTTGTGGATGCCTTGAAAAATATTCTTTAAAAAATCTACGCCTTGTGGATGCCTTGAAAAATATTCTTTAAAAAATCTACGAATTGTGGATGCCTTGAAAAATATTCTTTAACAAATCTACGCCTTGTTGATGCCTTGAAAAATATTCTTTAAAAAATGTACGTCTTGTTGGAGCTTGAAAAAAATTATCACTGGAGGCCAGTGGGTTTTTGAAACACTTTCGATTTTATTCTTTAGAAAATCTCTTTTTATTTATTTTATTACAAAATTACACACATACACACAAGAACATTTAAATATTGCAAATACGTACATAGTAGTAGGTATATATGTATTAATAATAACAATTAATGATTAATATTTTGTCCGCATACATATTTATTACAATTTGTACGTGGCCGAAGAAACCCCTCTTTCGGTAAATCCTTTTTTTCACCAGAAGGTGTTTGCATTGCGATCAATGTCAATAGAAGTAAAATAGCCTTCAATATAATGCTGATTGAAAATTTCGTCATTCCGCTTAATAAAAATAGTAAATATATCTTCGATTAGAATTTTCGATAGCACCACCAACACAGACCAGCTAACAAGAACTGAATTGACCGAAGTTGTTGCTTTTCAATTAGAAGGTGTAGAAGACCGGGAAAATTCCTTTTTGTCACAAATTCCAAAAAAAAAAAAAACCTTAATGGAATATACAAATATTTTGTAACTTTTTGACATACAGTGACTCAAAAGCAAAATCGATGCATTGATTGGATGATATTAAATGTATCCACTATCATTTAAACAGAAAAAATATACTCCGAACCACAGTCGTGGGCAAACAGTAATGGGGAATACATTTATCTAGTCTAGCCAACGCAACATTGTATTTGTCGCAATAAATTATAAGAAAAAATTGTCTTAGAACAGCCACGGCTGAAGCTCTGACATCACCTTCCAAAAATATGTTAGATATACTTGTTTCAATTTACTTGTCAACACAATATTTATATATATATATATAACCTTTGAAACCGAAAAATTGTATTAGAGACATTTTCCAAAAATTGTGTATTCATTCTGTCTTGAATTCTTAAGTCGACGTGTTGATATTTTATCTTTAATTCCAATAGGTTATGGGTCCAGTCCAATTGTCCATTTTAAAAATATAAAAAAATACTAGAGAAGATTCGGAATGGAGCAAAAAGTGATGTTTCCGTTGTTCCTGTAATTATTTTACATAGAAATTTAAGATGCAAATGCATTTGTGGGATGTTGTGGAAAAGGATACGCCAAATCCTGTTACCGGGGAGTTCACTAGACAAGATCAAAAAGACAAAGAAACTATAGCAAATACATCTTATAAGAACATCATCATCAGCAAAGTCCTTGTGGAATACATTGAAAATAACCTATGTGAGAAAAACTATGACGTCTAAGTTGCATTTGTTACGTCGGCTATATGACAGAAGTTTGAATGTTATAAGGGCACACTTGCTAGATATGAATAGCTTGCCGAAGTCTTTTAGTGCATTAGTTACGTCAATTGAAGATCAGCCGGAAGAGACCATCATACTGGAATATATTGAAGAAAAACTTTTGGAGGAATGTGAACGCAGGTGTGAAACGGTAAATTATAATAATATGGTAGAAAATGATGCTGTAACAAGTGAAAAAGCATAAAGTTCGGCCGAACCGAACTTTATAAAACATCCACCATAGATGGTTTAAATAAAAATATAGGAAATATACCAACAAATTTGTTTCAAAAATTTTTGATTTCAATTACAAAGTAAATAAAGATGAAATTAAATTAAAACTTTGTCCATTTTATTATTTCTTCCAAAATTTCTTCAAGTTCGAACATGGGGAATATCGGTCCACTCCCTCTGGTACTTCATATATATGAATATATATATATAAGATAAATTATCGAAAGGATTCATGGTTATATATATGGAAGAAAGTTACTAGCCGAGGGTTTAGCAACTGAAAATCTGTATGTTTTAAAAGAAAGAAATGGATGCAAACAGAACACATATACAAATCATTCATTAGCATGTATTCATTTATGGTATCGACGCTTAAGCCACCGAAATATTGCTCATATCAAGAAATTACAAAATTTAGCTGAAGGTATTTGTATACAGGATTGTAATGACAATAAATTTTGTGATATATGTTCAAAATCCAAAATGACTAGGAATCCATTTCCAAAAGGGAGCAACAGCAAGACTAAGGAAGTGTCGGAGATAGTCCATTCGGATGTTTGCGGACCCCTTCAAGTAAGCTCTCAGAATGAAAAGAAATATTTTTTGACTTTTAACGATGATCGATGATGATGACGATCGATCGATGATAACGATGATGATCGAAAAAATCTGTGGTAACATTAAAATTTAAGGATTTCATTGCCGAAGTTCAGAATTTTTTTGAAAAAAAAGTTCTTCGCTGCGATAATGGAGGTGAATTTATAAATAATGAAATGAAAACTTTGTTGAAGAATAATGGTATAATTTTGCAAACAACAGTGTGATATTATCCGGAGCGAACGGAGTAGCGGAGCGTAAAAACCGCACTTTAGTTGAAATGGTAAGAGCTATGCTGAATGAAGCAAATTTACCTAAAATGTGACATTTCATGAATTTGATATGCAGCATAGGGCGGAAAATCTAACGGAACAATCGATTTCAATACAATTTTCAAGCTATAAGGAAAGCAAAACTGAAGAGTATGATTTGGATTTTCAGTCTGCTGATGAGAATATAGAGGACGTTACTATCCGGTCTGAAAGACTGAAAAGAAATACTCCTCTGAATTAGTAAGTGATAATGAAAATCCTCCAAATTCTTGGAAAGAAATGCCAAAACTCCCAACATCAAGTCGAAATGTATGGATGAGCGCTGTAAATGAAGAAATTGCCAGCTTAAAAAGTAACATCACCTGGGTATTGACGGAGCTACCCGAAGGGAAGAAAATAATAGGATGCAATTAAAGAGCAACAACTTCAACAAGCCAAAGTATAAAGTTTCCAAGGGATACACAGTAATTTGGAGAAGAAAATTGGATTCGAAAAAGGAAAGGCTGACACTTGTTCATATATCAAGAAGGAGGACAGCGACTTTAATTATCTTCTCGATGATCTACTAATGATCTATGATCTACTAATTTGTGCAAAGAACAACATTATTTTGAATAAGATTTATATTTGGGAAATGCGTCATCTTATTTAGGCATTAAAATTATTCGCAATTCCCGAGGAGATTTCCAACTTAACCAAAATGAGAAAATATCCAAATTGGTAATTGAGACGAAATTAGAAGGAAAATGTTCGCAAATTCCAATGAATCCAGAATTCCCTAAAATAGTACATGATGATAACCTTCTACAAAGTAATGATAGACATCGATCTATTTTAGGAATGATTCTTCATATATCGATCACGACAAGACCAGATATAGCCGCAGCCGTTTCTATTTTTTGTCGAAGCGTTGAAAGGCAACAACGGAAAGTAAATTAATAATTAAATCAGATTCGGATTTGAATATCAAATGGTACACGGATTCAAATTGGGCAGGAGATCTCGATAATCGAAATTCAACAAGTGGTTATCTAATTTTGCTGGGAGACTATGCAATTTTTGGTCTTCAAAGAAGCAGTCAACAATTGCGTTATCATCTGAAGCTGAGTTTTTAGCGGCTTCGTACGCAGCTCAAGAACTATTGTGGATCAAGCAATTACTACATGAGATGTCAATTACAATCTCATTTCCGATGTATGAAGACAACCAAAGTTGTATAAAGATAATAAAATCTCCAAAGTTTAGTTCAAGAACCAAACATATCACATAAGGAATTTAGAGAGTGATGGTGTAATTGATTTATTGTATTGCCCAACAGATCAACAACGAGCTGATTTCTTGACCAACATTTGGCTTCATCTAAGTTTTAATTATTAGTAAAGGATTTATTTATGGTGCGATATGTGGCTGTATCTGTTGTGGATCAAAATATATGGACCTTAGAACCCTACAAAAACTAGGAAATTCTGTCGCGTAGCCGGTGTTGGTATCTGTCCATAGGAGAGTCTTAAATCGCCGCCCGTCTTAACCGGATAAAACCGGGTACCCGTACCCGAACTTCCGGGTCAAATAACCGGGTACGTCCCCCAAATAAAAAGATAATTAGGGTAAAAATACCTACCTTTGGAAAAAAAATCAGAAAAATCTGATCGTTTTTACTAAACTAGAGTTAAGCCAAATATTCTTTAAAAAATCCACGACCTGTGGCTACTTGAAAAAATATTCTTAAAAAAAATCCAAGTCTTGAGGCTACCTGAAAAATATTTTTTTTTTTTAAATATTTATATATGTATATATATTTTAGCTTAAAAAATATTATTTAAAAAAATCCACGCCTTGTGGTTGCCCTGAAAAATTATTCTTTAAAAAATATTTAAAAACTTCAAATCATTATTAATATGTCAATGACTCACATTGGGTTATCCAACTTTTTCTCTTCATTCAACATCTTTTTTTTAATAAATTCCAATTAAGAAAACAGAAAACTAGTTTTTTCGTCTGCTTTCGGTCATCAACCAAAAAGAAAAATTGTAAACACAAGAGAAAATGTAAACAGTCTAGAAATTTTAATTAAATAACAACAACGACAACAAAAATAACCGTCACAACATTCACTGTTATTTCTGCCATCAATATGGCAAAACCAATACAACTACAACAAATTCTTATGTCATTTCATTTGTTTACATTCTGCCCTGGATGTGGCACAAACGAAGTGTCACTTGGGCTAACTACGTGGCAACACTGGCCGCCATAATAACATAACAACATAAATTCTTTTACAAAAAATTTTTGGAATTTGTGGCATGCAACATGCCCATCAACAAGCCTGCCACATCCATAATTGCACGCACAAAGCAATAACAATAACAAGCAAACAATACTTACTCTCACTTTTCCCCGGGTTTTGTGTTTTTGCATGCAATCGATGGCATACGGTTTGTTTGATGTTCGCTCTCTCTCACACTCTCTCTATGGCTGGCTATTTATGGTTTTTTTAAACAACAACAAACACTAAAACCATTAGAAAATAATATGCACTTTATTTATTTCTTAAAACTATTTCACTTCAAATATAAACAAATATCATTTATTTTTATTTATTTAAAATTCCTGTGGTTGTATTTAAACAAAAACACAACAATGCGTCGAGAGCATGTGTGCAAATTCTCCGATAATAACAAAACAACTGTGCCCCAATTGTGTGTGCGTGTGTGTCGAATTGCTTGTCAAGGCAAATAACAGTTTCCCTTTTCACTGACTGCTGTTAAATTGACGGATGTCTGTTAACTGTATTTATCGATAATCGATAAATCTAACAGCTGTGTGAATAATAGTTTAAGGAAATTTAGTTTTTTTAATAATTTTTTAAAAGCAAATACAAGGCATGGATTTTTGAAAGAATATTTTTTCAGGGCTACCAAAAGGCGTGGATTTTTTAAAGAATATTTTTTCAGGACTACCAAAAGGCGTGGATTTTTTAAAGAATATTTTTCAAGGCAACCACAAGGCGTGGATTTTTTAAAGAATATTTTTTTCAATCAACCACAAGGCGTGGATTTTTTAAAGAATATTTTTTTCAAAGCAACCACAAGGCGTGGATTTTTTAAAGAATATTTCTTCAAGGTTCCAAGACGTGGATTTTTTAAAGAATTTTTTTTTTTCAAGTAGCCAGAAGGCGTTGATTTTTTAACGTATACTTTTTCAAGGCAACCACAAGGCGTATATTTTTTTAAAGAATATTTTTTCAAGGCCTCCATAAGACGTGGATTTTAAAAGAATAGTTTTTCAAGGCATCCCCAAGGCGTGGATTTTTAAATGAATATTTTTTTAAAGCCATCCGCAAGGCGTGGATTTTTAAAAGAATAATTTTTTTAAGCCATCCGCAAGGCGTAGATTTTTAAAAGAAAAAATTTCAAGGTCTCCATAAGTCGTGGATTTTTTAAAGAATATTTTTTTAAGCCATCCGCAAGGCGTAGATTTTTAAAAGAAAAATTTTCAAGGTCTTCATAAGTCGTGGATTTTTTAAAGAATATTTTTTCAAGCCCTCCATAAGGCGTAGATTTTTTAAAGAATATTTTTTCAAGGCGTGGATTTTTTAAAGAATATTTTTTCAAGGCGTGGATTTTTAAATTATATTTAAATCTAGGCCTCCATAAGGCGTAGATTTTTTAAAGAATATTTTTTCAAGGCGTGGATTTTTTAAAGAATATTTTTTCAAGGCGTGGATTTTTAAATTATATTTAAATCTAGGCCTCCATAAGGCGTAGATTTTTTAAAGAATATTTTTTCAAGGCGTGGATTTTTTAAAGAATATTTTTTCAAGGCGTGGATTTTTAAAGAATATTTTTTCAAGGCGTGAATTTTTTTAAAAATATTTTTTCAAGGGAACCACATGCCGTGGATTTAGGTTAGGTTTGGGTATGTTCAGTCACTAATGTGGCTGCAGCACTCTGAGACCTTCAGGTCCATTGTGATCACGAAAAGATAAAGATATGAAGAAATCTATGGGTAAAAAGAAGGTGGGATAGAAAGAGATGAGAAACTTTGAAGGAAGTGTGAGAAGTATCGATAGCTATAGAGGTCGGACAAAAAATATATTACGTGCCAAGATTGCAGTTTTCCAACCACTCTAGTTTAGATCAGGTTCCGTTGTAGGCCAGGACTGGACAGCGACCTCCTCGTAAACACAGAGTCTACAGTAAAGAGTAGCATCATTATCCCATTTACTGGTAAAAGCTCTGATATTGCAATGACCAGTAATGACCAGCGACTGTTCTTTCATTACCCATGATGTCACGGTGTCCTGGTACCCAAAAACAGCCGATATCTGTAAGTAAGTAAGTAATTTGATGGCTTTAAGAGCCGCTTGACTATCCACAAAGATATTCACCGGTTCAATGATCTCTGCATCCAGATCTTTTATCAATTTCGCTGCCTTCCAAATCGCACTACAGTTACTATCCAGCTTGTAGGTAAACTCAAGGCCTAGCATTTGACAGTAGACGCCAGCCCCTATATAAATCCCACAAATAACGGTACCTCCGATGACTTTCGATATTTTGAAGATTTCAGACACGTTCTTCAATTGAACTGACTCTAATTTCACAGTTGGTGATCTGATTGGTTGGAAAATCTTCCCAAAATTATCAATATCGTTTCACCATTAAAATGGTGGACCCAATTTTTTGTTTTTTTAAGATTGTTGACACCCAATGAATCCATCCAATATTTTTAACTATCGGTCGATGTTTTGGTATTTCCTGACCAATATAAGGTCCAATCCTTTTACTGAAAAAGAAAAAAGTTTAATCTTAGTGTAAGACTGATTCTCGCATCGTTTACCAATTATATGATGTAATTTTTCGTTCCTTTTATGACATATGAACCTCCTAATTTCCAAATTTACTCTTCATCTTTCATTACTGCCTCACAATATAAAGATTCATCCACTTTATAGGTATTTTAATGGTCTTAGGTTCACTTTCCATCAGAAAACTGGTGGGTACATAACGTATTCTTAACCCTTTCAGTGTCAAAAAAATTATTTGTCGGAATAAAAATCTAAAATTTTGTACTTAAAATCATATGAAGGCATAGAGTTTAGAAAAAAGAGCAATTTTCATTTTAACCCTCAGACAGTTTCGTCTGTTTTTTCAGCAAAACATCAATGTTAACGGTACATAGGATAACGGAAAAATCGCAAAGAAAGAGAGAATTTTTAAATATCGAATATATTCGACAAAAACACTGAAAGGGTTAATCGAATATATTCAATATAAGTCCAGCATAGGCCCATACATAAAGTCACGTAACAATTTCGGTATGATCAAGATTTTAATTCATCAATATTTTGGTATTGCCCCACAATATAAAGGTCCAATCACTTTTTAGGTATTTTGATGATCGTAGGTGCAGTTTCTAACCGAAGTAACTATGTTTTGGCATAATGAACTGGCTGTAAATTAGTATTCAAGGAATTTTGTGGGCAAACATCTTTTTTACAGAACATTTTCAGGTCAATATGTCTACATTGCCCCATGCAAAGGCCACGCTTCCTTGCGGTATGTTCAAAAACTTAGCCCATACTTTAAAAAGTTCATAGAGAAGAGGAATTAATCCAAGCATCACATTGACCTCCAAATTTCCGCATACTTATCCTTAATATAATATTGATAATATGGCATATATTAAATTTAAGGCCCGACGCGGATTTTTCATACTACGAACTGGCAGCAATTTAAGTCGATGTTTCTACACAGGGCCTAGCCAAACTTCCCAACCACAAGTTTCTCTATTTTAGTATTTCGTTTTCACAGAGTATAAAATACACTCGCCAACATTTTAACATCGGATAGTTCTCGTAAAAAGTTCCGGTAGATTTCAATTTATTTGTATATCCACCTAAAAGGCCGAACTTAATGACCTTGTCTAAGAATATTTTCTTCAAGGATCAACAAAAAGTGGATTTCTAAAAGAATATTTTTTCAGAACTGTATGTAGCGTAGTTTTCAAACCAAATATACAAGTCTTGGCACATTGTCAAGCGTTGCCATATTGTCAAGCGTTGCCATATCTTATTTCCCACAAAAATACCCAACTACAAACAATATACCGAATATTTACCGAACTAAGTACCCATTAGTATTGCATCTCTAGGAATACGCGAAATTATTGGTCAATAGTTTAACTCTTGTATTTATTAAACTAAAAAAAGAAATATAGAAAAAACAATAACATTTTTTTTTGCATTTTTTGTGTAAAAGTTTTAAACAAACTTTTCTAAACGCCAATAGTTCGTCAATACTCAATAATACTGGGGAACGAAATTCTGTAAAGATTTTGTTGGCTTATACCACTTGGCCACTGTAGAAGAAGCGGCAGCAAACCGAAGAAAAAAGCAAAAGGAAAAATCATTTGGAGAAATTTCGAGGTTCGAAATAGCCCTGACATTATTTAAAAGTTGGAGTAACAAAATAACACTATTTCAATTACCTATTTTAGAAAATCCCAGAATAATAGGCGATACAATATTTCGCCATTGCCACGGCAGAAAGGCGCGGACAGCATTGTGCCTAACCGGGGTGACATCCCATCATAATAACACGCTTTAAATTTGGAGCCTCAAAAACAAAAACATGAAATGGGTAAGTGCCACTAGTAACTCTCTAGGAATAGTTATGGAACATTAACTTAAAAATCCCAAGCATAATTCGAAATACACACAATACAATTGTCATAAATTCCCCAAATTCTATTTTGAGTTTTTCCTATAAAATTACCTATGGGAGGTATTCAAAAATGGAGGGACTGCGTTGCATTTATCGAAAACCGAAACCAACACGGCATTACGTTCTTGAAAATATTTTATACGCAAATCCAGAGTATGCATACCTTGAATCCGCAAATAAAAGAACCATCAAAGTGCAGTTCTTAAAATAAATAAAAAAATAACGTTTTTAAGTTCGACTGGTCACAACTTTTTCATTTATTTATTTTTATTTAAAATACCTAAAATCGATTGGGAGAAAGCGAAATAACCATGGCCCAAATGAACAGGTCGTGTAAGAAGGTAGAAAATCCCTAAAACAGTCAGTCATTTTGACAGCTCGGGTGAAATCATCTGGTCTTATCCGAAGACCTTATTATTGGGCCATGGAAATAACAAACTGCATACATTCATATTGCGAACATTGAACTAGCACCTTGAACGTACCGAAAATGATGCGTGACCTTTTCTGCCAGGAAAAGATGAATAAATTAATCGTGCCCTCTTAGGTGAACAAAAATGGATCGGGGTAGTGCTCTTAAATTAATAAACTACGATGGTTAAAAAGAATAAAATAAAGGTATGGTGTAAGGAGTTAATGACCCAGTGCTGGCGGCAATCGGTGAGATCACAGGCCACGTGTCGTCGAGATCAAGCGATTGTGATACGGCTGCTCTAGGTGTGGATGTCTTGGCACCTGCAGCTGTATCTGCTACAAGCGCATCAATTTCCCGAATAACGTTGACGAACCGGCAATTGAAATGTCAAACGAGACAATAAAAACTAATGGAAATCAGTGTATGACTGACAGGACTGTAGTTCTGGGAAGGGACAACCTACACGGGACCCTTAACGCTATCCGCGATAGTTTAGAGGAGCCGAGTAGGGAAATCTTCGAAATCTTAGACAGATTTGTACCGGAAGAACAATGTTTGGGGATACGCTTCCGGAGAAACTGCTACTAAATCTTACCCTGACTATGATGAGCTGGACACCACAGTGATTCCGACCAAGTCTACACAGGGCGATTGTTGTAGCCTCAACAAAGGAAGAGCTTGTTGACCGACCGACTTCAGGTCTGTCTCTAACAGGTCCTGTGCATACACTTCAGAGGCAAACTGCGACAGAGGAGATGTCCGACGATGAGGAATCTATCGATGGATGAAGGTACAGGGGCTGGTGTCTACTGTGAAAGGTCTTGGGCCTTGAGTTAACCTACAAGCTGGATAGCAACTGTAGTGTTTTCCAAGCCGAAATCTTCGCGATTGATAAAAAGTCTGGATGCAAAGATCGTTGAACTGGTAACTATCTTTGTGGATAGTCAAGCGGCTCTTAAAGCCATCAAATACTGTTACATCAAACCTGAGGCCATCCTCAAGTGTAGAAGAGCTTTGAAAGAACTTACTTACAGCTATCGACTGTGTTGTGTAGCAGGACACTGTGACATCATAGGTAATGATGTCAGCAGACGAATTAGCTAGACGAGGATCTCAATTTACAGATCTAGCAATTCATTGTTCAATCAAACCACCCATATATCATTTTTTTCGGAATTTTGAGGCTATATGTGGTTATATATGTGCCTACCCAAGGCGTGGATTTTTTAAAGAAATCATTTTTTCTGGGTCTAGTCAAGGCGTGGATTTTTTAAAGAAATCTTTTTTTCTGGGTCTAGTCAAGGTGTGGATTTTTTAAAGTTTTTTTCTGGGTCTAGTTAAGACGTGGATCTTTTAAAGTTTTTTCTGGGTCTAGTTAAGGCGTGGATCTTTTAAAGAATATTTTTTCTGGATCGTCTAGTCAAGGCGTGGATCTTTTAAAGAATATTTTTTCTGAGTCGTCTAGTCAAGGCGTGGATCTTTTAAAGAATATTTTTTCTGGGTCGTCTAGTCATGGCGTGGATCTTTTAAAGAATATTTATTCTGGGTCGTCTAGTCAAGGCGTGGATCTTTTAAAGAATATCTTTTCTGTAGAGACGTTTTAAATTGACAACAAATAGTGCTTCGAAATTTAATGGATATTAAAAAATTGAAAATTGGTCAACCTAATTTGTTTTATAGTATAAATATTTAATTATTTTTTTTAAATATAATTTCTAAGCAGATCAATTCAAATTGTGTATTTTTGAATTTGAAATTATTTTTTTTTATATACTTGATGATTTTTGGTTTTTAATAAAATAAAAAATTCAATTATGGGAAGAAGTTAGGCTTTTGATAACATAAAACATTTTGTGTATAACAATTCCATTTATAATCTTTCAAAAAATATCTCATTCATAAAACTTCACACATTCGTAAAGAAATAAAACACACAAAAAAACTATTATATAATAATTAAAACAACAATAATTAAAATTATTAAAAACAAATTTCCAAATAATAGTTATTTCTATTTTTCTACTCTTTTTTTCTCTCTTTCCATATTTGTATTTCTCTTTTTTATTATATATTATATATACTTTGCAGGCATTTTATGCGCCGTATTGCAAAACTCGCCAATATAACACAGTGTGAAGGATGAAAAATAATATTCAATAATTTAGA
Source organism: Musca vetustissima (assembly GCF_032173495.1). Taxonomy (NCBI): domain Eukaryota; kingdom Metazoa; phylum Arthropoda; class Insecta; order Diptera; family Muscidae; genus Musca; species Musca vetustissima. The sequence goes on from NW_026874689.1 coordinate 81,966, forward strand.
TTTAAATAATTTGCTAAAATATTTTCGTTAAAAGAAACTCCTCCCACAAAGAATTAGTATTTTACCACTGAACAACAAACGACAACCATCAATTGTATTTTTTAGAAACTATTTTGTTCAAATAAAACGTGGCTGACGTCGCAGCAACAAAGTCATCTGCAACAATTGATGTAAGTAGCAAGAAATTAAAATAGTGAAAACATTGTTTTTGTTTGTTTTGGTTTCGTTTTTTTTTTCCTTATTTTGCCCTCCGCCACTTCCTCCTTTTATATTATCCTTAAGGACTGTTGAATTGTTTTGGAATTTGTTTTTTTTACGTTTGATATTAGTTTTTTTTATAATTTCCATTGTGTTTTTTGTTTATTTTAAATTTCATCACTGCAATTGATCTGCTTATATGCTAAATTATATTTTTTCTAGATATAATATTCCAACATTATAATACTTCTCATTATAATTATACAATTGATTAAAAAAAATTAGCCGAGCCTACCTTATTTATGTCCACGATTATGTATGCCAGAATTATAATGAAGAGTTTTTTATACACCCATAATCTGAAAAATAATATTTTTTTTAAACAACCCACGCTTGAAGCCCCGATTAAAACAATGTTTCTATAATATCCTAATGATCCATTGAAAAAAAAAATTTATTAAAAAAAATTTTGATTAAAAATAAGTAAACAAGTGTCAGTTGATATTGGCGAGCGATGTATACCCCCGGAGGTCTGCGGAATTACTTAAGACTGGTTTCATTATTCCCTTCATATACGGTACATGTTTTTATCAAATAGTTGACCGACCATCTGTATCTGATCCATAGAAATATATGTTTGAATGTTTGTGGAGGAGATACCAGAATTAGCGGATCGATGGGTCCCATCTTCGGACTTCATATTGGTTTTGTAAAATTATTACGATTTGCAAAGTTTGGGCCAAACCAGACATTGCATTCGTTTAATATTGAATTTACAAATTTTTCAAAATATTGCCCCTTTGTGGGGGAGGTACCAGAATAAGCGGGCCCAAGGGTCCCATCTTCGGGCTTGATATAGGTTTGGTAAAATTATTATGATTTGCAAAGTTTGGATGACATCGGGCATTCTATTCGTTAGATATTGAATTAACAAATTTTTAAAATTTAGACAATTTGTGGGGGAAGTACCAGAAGGAGTGGATGGATGGGTACCGTCTTCGGACATGATCCAGTTTTGGTAAAAATATTAAGATTTGGAAAGTTTGGATGACATCGGACATCGCATTCGTTTGATATAGAATTAGAATGTGAGGGAGGTACTAGAAGGAGGTGGCCGACGGGTCCCATCATCGATATGATATGATCTAGGTTTGGAAAAGGTATTATAATTTGCAATGTTTGGATTAAATCGGACATTGAATTCGCTTAATATTGGATTTAAAAAAATTGAAAATTTTGACCTTTTGTGGGGGAGATACTAGAAGAAGTGGACCGATATTGATAATTTTTGGTAGGTAGATTATCTAGTCAATGAGAACTCAAAATTGAAAAAAGAGCCAACTCGTTTGAAAATGATGTCTAAAATCTTCAAAATAATCGAAATTAGGTGGAATCATATGAAGGTTATACGTTATCATGGGCGGATACTCATAATTTTTGGTAGGGAGATCTTCTACCCATTTTGATAATTTTTGGTAGTAAGATTTACTACTCAATGAGAACCTAAAATAACAGATTACAGCCATTCCGATTAAAAACTAGACAAGAAATATCGAAATTCGGGAGGTGCCTTAATATGGGATCTAACCTAAAAAGTTGACCAATATTGATGATTCTTGGTGGGAAGATTTGCCACCCAATCAGAAACCGAAATACCAGATTACAGCCTTTTCGGTTGAAAAACTTGACAAAAACTCCCCAGAATACCGAAATTCAGAAGGTACGGTAATATTGGGCCTATTTTAAAAAACGGACCAATATCAATGATTCTTTGTAGAAAGGTTTACAACGAACGAATTCAAAATACCACATTGCAGCCAATTTGATTGACAAAACGTGACAAAATCTCCAAAGTACCGAATTTCGGGAAGTTCCGTAATATGGGAGCTATTCTAAAAAGTTGAGCAATATTAATGATTTTTAGAAGGAAGATTTGCTACTCAATAAGAACTCAAAATACTAAATTACAGCCAATTTGATTAAAAAACGTGACAAAAAACCCAAAATACCGAAATTCGGGAGGTCGCCTTAATATGGGATCTACCCTAAAAAGTTAACCAATATTGATGATTTTTGGTAGGAAGATTTGGCACCCAATGAGAACTAAAAATACAAATTTACAGTCAATTTGGTTGGAAATTTTGAAATTTCGGGAGTTGCTTTAATATGAGATCTACCCAAGAGTAAGCCAATATTGATTATTTTTGGTAGTAAGATTTACAACCCAATGAGAATTCAAAATACCACATTGCAGCCAATTTTATTAAAAAACGTGACAAAAACTTCCCATTTTTAAAAAAATAATTTTTAAGGAGTCTTACAATTCCTTCCCAGTTGTACAAAAAATATCAATTGTCTGCTATTATATAGTTATATAGCTAGTTACTTGGTGATCTAGTTACTTCATACCCCAAAAAGGAACACAAAATAGACTGTTGGATTTTTTTGTCAACTGAAAAAGTTGTTTACACACATCATACCAATTCAGTAGTTACTGGTAATGCAAAGGGTAATGAATCGACTATCGAAATGACTGTATACTGGTAACGCAGGCAGGGGACAATTGACTTCCCCAATGACATACACATGTTAAATTCACCAGTCTAGGGCATGAAGTGGTAACTAGTGGTACTTACAGGTAATTAGTAAAATATCTAGTTCATCACCAGTTACTCGAACTACTGGGTTTCGTTCTAATTTTATTTCTTCCTATTATTTTACCCTTAGCTTTATTATTTTTTTATTTACACACACCAACAACATAATCAAAAAATCACCCCAAGTCCACTGTTAGTTAACACACATTAAAATCGTTTAAACCAAAGTTCTCGCCATCTTTACAGGCAATGCCTTCAGCAGTAGGTGGTGCCGGTGGTGGTCATGGTTCGGGTGGCCATAATTCAAATATACCCAGCAATGAAGAGTGCGGCATACGCGATGTCTGGAAACATAATCTAGAAGAAGAATTTCGTACTATACGTAAAGTTGTACAAAAATATCATTATGTGGCAATGGATACAGAATTCCCGGGAGTGGTCGCCCGACCTGTTGGTGAGTTTCGTTCAACATCGGATTATCATTATCAGCTACTGCGTTGCAATGTCGATTTGCTGCGCATCATACAATTGGGTCTCACATTTATGGATGATGAGGGTAAAACCCCACCCGGCTATAGTACATGGCAGTTTAATTTTAAATTTAATTTGAGGTGAGTTTGAGAATTCATTCTAATTGTTTTTTTTTTTTAATTAATTTTTTGTTGGTTCCTTTGTTTCCAGCGAGGACATGTACGCCCAAGACTCAATTGATTTGCTACAAAATTCCGGCATACAATTTAAAAAACACGAAGAGGATGGCATTGATCCTTTAGATTTTGCCGAACTCCTTATGTCATCGGGCATTGTTTTGGTTGACAACATCAAATGGCTATGCTTCCATTCGGGCTATGATTTTGGCTATCTGCTGAAATTGTTAACCGATCAAAATCTACCCGCCGATGAGAGTGAATTTTTCGATTTGCTGCACATCTATTTTCCGAATATCTATGACATTAAGTATTTGATGAAATCGTGTAAGAACTTGAAGGGTGGCCTGCAAGAGGTGGCCGATCAACTGGAATTGCGACGCGTCGGACCACAACATCAGGCCGGTTCCGATGCCCTGCTAACGGGAATGGCATTCTTTAAAATGCGTGAGGTATATAATGAAAATAATAATTTTGAAATCGAACCCACATCAACATTTTTAGATTATGCTGTGGAATTTAATAACAATAATATTTGAAAATTTTGGAGGATTTTTTGTTTGTTTCATGAATTAACATTTGAATTCCATTTACTTTCATACAAACATTTTACTAATCATTTTTTTCATGTAACCATTTTTGTTATTTTTTTTTTATAATTTTTGTTTTCCTGAGAAAACTATAAATTGTTATTTTTTTCATATTGAAATCTTATGAATTTTTTATGCCCCGATTTTTTTTTTTAATTTTAATTTTTAACAAGAAATAATTTTCAATTACGGGGAATTGCCTTTACAACATGAATCTCAATATCTTATTTATGTATATACAAATATGTTCCTTATATTAAACTAGTTTTTAGTTTAAAAAACACAACAACAACTACAAAAAACTCTTAAATGAATTGTTAATGAAGTTATCTGTATAGAGTTTCCATTTTTGTTTTCTTTTCTTTTTTATTAACATTGTAATTTGTTATCAATTGAATTGATTTTGTTTTTATTTTAAATTAAAAAAAAAATATGCTAATGTTTTTATAAAAACATATTAAAAAATTTCCAATTGGTATTTTTATTTCAAAATTTCGTTTTCTAAATTTTTTCTTATTTTCAAAAAATATGAACTTGTTCCGAGCGCGAGCCAATGAAACTTCATTAACAATTTCTAAAGATTTTTATCAAAAATTTTTGAATTGAAAGAAAATTTAAAATATCAAAAAAATATTCTGTAATTTTTTACACCTAAAATCATTGGCTCCACAGGAACAAGTTCATATTTTTTTCAATGGTTTGAAATGTTTGAAACATTTCCTTCCACTTTGATTCGAAATACTTTCCCTAAGGGAAATATTAACTGAATCAGGCTTCTCATATTAAAATATGGTTTGGTAATGTGTTATAAGCATATTTTTGTAAGTATCCACCATCATTAACCATCATTAATTGAAATGAATGCAAATTGTATTCAAATGCCATTTACGTAAATCATTTTCATTATTATTTGTTAATTTTTGTATTTTGTAAATACTTAACCTCAAATTTTTACTAACAAATTTCCATTATAAATGAGCTAAAGAGGCTCTTTATAAACGAGCTGAAGCACGGATTTGTAGGCGAGCTCAGAAGCGCGAAATGAGGCACGGATTTATAGGGTCTTTATAGGCGAGCTGAAGCAGGGAGTCTTTATAGGCGATCTGAATGAAGTCCTTATAGGCGAGCTGAAGCAGGGAGTCTTTATAGACGAGCTGAAGCAGGGAGTCTTTATATGAAAGCTGAAACGAGTCTTTATAGGCGAGCTGAAACGAGTCTTTATAGGCGAGCTGAAGCGAGTCTTTATATATGCGAGCTGAAGCAGGGAGTCTTTATAGGCGAGCTGAAGCAGGCAGTCTTAATAGGAGAGCTGAAGCAATGAGTCTTTATAGGCGAGCTGAAGCATGGAGTCTTTATAAGCGAGCTGAAGCAGGGAGTCTTTATAGGCGAGCTGAAGCAGGGAGTCTTTATAAGCGAGCTGAAGCAGGGAGTCTTTATAGGCGAACTGAAGCAGGGAGTCTTTATAGGCGAACTGAAACAGGGAGTCTTTATAGGCAAACTGAAGCAGGGAGTCTTTATAGGCGAACTGAAGCAGGGAGTCTTTATAGGCGAGCTGAAGCAGGGGGTCTTTATAGACGAGCTGAAGCAGGGAGTCTTTATAGACGAGCTGAAGCAGGGAGTCTTTATAGACGAGCTGAAGCAGGGAGTCTTTATAGATGAGGGTATTTATGGACTATCTGGAGGGAGGCTAGGAAATTTTCTATATACGTAATATATAAAGTAGATTTGCTATCTGTGTGGACATTTATGGGAGACCTTTTACTTATGGAAGATCTATTAAGGGCTATTTTACTTCTAGAAGAAGACCATCAAATAGTATACCTTCCATGTGGCTTCATTAACCTCCAAGGCTATTACGAACACACCTCCAAAAATTCTTCTCTCATTACCAATTTATTTTCATTTTATTTGCCTTCCCTTTCATTTGCAGATGTTCTTCGAGGATAATATTGACAATGCCAAATATTGTGGACACTTGTATGGCTTGGGCACATCATTTATTGTCAACGGAGCCAATTTCCACGAAAGTAATGGTGAAAATACAAATGCAACGTGATTTATAATCGAGGAGCGAACGCAAAATATTTTTGCACATAATTTAAAATAAAAAAAAAAAAAACAACAACAAAACAAAATAAAACAAAAACAAAAAATAAATTAAGAACAAACAACAACAATGGTTAAAACCACAACAACAAAATACTTCTCATGATAATGGCAAATAGAAATGTGGAAAAAACACTAAAACCTAATCCAACACCAGATGCAGCCAGCCCAAGTCCCCGAACATAAAAATAATTTATAAAAGAAAAATTTGCAAAAAATAGAAATTATTATAGAAAATGTTTTTACAAAAAATTTGCAATAGCATACGTACACAGATACATTTACACATACATATATATTCAGAAAAAAAACTATTAGTCTACCAAAAAAAATGAAAAAAACAAAAAAATATACCCAAAAAAATCGTAAAATTAAAAAAAAAGAAAATTAAATATTTAAAAAAATAAAATACAAATATCTTATAAAGAATATGTTGGTTGATTGTGTAAAGCCGTTCTCTCTTCCTTCCGCATGATAAACATACACAGAACAAATGAAAATATATCCTCACTATCTCTCGCGTTCTTTCTCTAAGGAAACAAAAAAGATTATATAGCATCATTATCTTCTACCCAATGTCGTCGTCCTCAGTCCCCCCAAAAACCTAAACACACACACATACATTTTTTTATAAAACAAAACACAAACTAATGTAATTACTAAGTAAACAAAGCATTATAATAGTTATTAATTACAACAACAAATTATTATATTATATAAAAAATTAAAATAAAAAAAAAACTCGTAATTATTTTAAATATTTTAAAAAAACATGAGTTGTTTTACTTTTTTGAAGAGGGAACCGAGGAGAGTATTTGTATAAAAATTGAAGATAGTCTTTAAAGGAAGGTCAGCTTTATTGGCGGGCTGAAGATTGGCTTTATAGATGAGAAGATAGGATTTTTATGCGAACTGAAGCGAGTATTTTTAGGCGATCTGAACCGAGTCTTTATAGGCAAGCTGAAGCAAGTCTTTATAGGCGAGCTGAAGCGAGTCTTTATAGGCAAACTGAAGCAAGTCTTTATAGGCGAGCTGAAGGCAGTCTTTATAGGCGAACTGAAGGTTCATAGTCAAGCTGAAGGGAGTCTTTGTAGACGATGAGCTGTCCAAACCCACAATATTTGTCCGATTCAAACAAAATTTTGCATAGTCTACTGAATTAGGTCCATATTGATGTATACGAAGTTTTGTTGAAATCGGTTCAGATTTAGATATAGCACCCATACATAGTTTCTTCCGATTTTTGAGTAATGGTGCACCAAACTCACAATGATTGTCCGATTGAATTAGGTCCATATTGATGTATACGAAGTTTTGTTTAAATCGGTTCAGATTTAGATATAGCTCCCGTATATAGTTTCGTCCGATTTTATGTAAATGGTGCACCAAACTCCCAAGGATTGTCCGATTCAAAAAAAAAAAAAATTGCACAGCGTAGTGACTTAAGTCCAGTTTGATGTCCGTGAATTTTTGTTGAAATCGGTTCAGATTTAGACATAGCTCCGTTTATATTTTCGTCCGATTTTAACTAAATGGTGCACCAAACTTCCAATATTTGTCGGATTGAAACAAAATTTTGCACAGCGCACTGAAATATGTCCATATTGTGTTGTATGCGAAATTTTGTGGAAATCGGTTCAGATTAAGATATAGCACACATATATAGTTTCGTCCGATTTTTGGTAAATGGTGCAACAAACACCCAATATTTGTCCCATCCTTACAAAATGTTACACAGCGTACTGACTGACATAAGTCTAGTTTGATGTCTGTGAAGTTTTGTTGAAATCGGTTCAGATTTAGATCTAGATCCCACATATAGTTTTGTCCGATTTTTGATAAATGTAGCACCAAACTCCCAATATATGTCAGATTCAAACAAAATTTTCAGTATGTCCTGTACCGACTCAATTGGCCTCCGAATTGCTGGGGCAAGCTCCCGGCGGCCAGAGTCCGTCACAGAAATTTATTTCTGTCAGCGACAGGAGTAAGGAAATAAGTCTTCTGATTTTTTTAGTGTAGATGGGTTTTATTGTTAAGGTTTTCGGCACAGTTGATACTGGGGATATTGTCAGAGACTGGAGTATGTATTGCGGCACCGTTGGTACGGAGAATAAGACCGGGATTAAGCTAGCGATCTCGCCGGGGAAAATTGCCCTGAACAGTCTCCTGGATGACTGAAGCACCGGTGCGTTATGTAGGCGTAGTAGCTTAGGACAACCGCTGAGAAACAGTCCCTTGAATGACTGGAGGCCTGGAGTCGACGAGGCGAGAATGGCGCCCCCTCCCATATATCCATCTCAAGGTTTGGGACACTACCTTCTTAAAGTGTCTCCCCTAACGCTGGGGTGTCATGCGACCTCGTGCCTATCAGCGTTCCACGGTTTGCAGTCAGGGTACCGACTGTATTAGAACGGAGCCTTGTTGATACCTGGGCGCCTCAACAAGTGTTTCAGGCTTAGTTGCCAAGTCCTTTCCATGGTAAGAGGCTATGCCATGGTCGACCTCAAATCCTCACTAACAGCACTTTTTATGGAGCCAATTTTTAATACACCCCCCCCCCCCCCCAAAAAAACAAAACAACAATGAATGCGAACCTTCGACTGATGTTGGTGTGGCTGCCTTGGCACCCTCAGTCCCGAACTCTACAAGGTCAGACATCAATGATTCCCCCAAAGTGTTGACGACCCAAGCAATTCCCCTGGACCTATCTTTAGCCACCTGTCCATCTCTCGATGACGTAAATGCGAGCCTGGAGAGGCAGTCGAATCTTCTCCTCGACCTTCTAGAGGAAACCGACTCCTTCCGCCTCAGTCAGGAGAGCATCCCAAATCAGCTCTGGGATGACTCTCTCTTGTCGGACGAGGATGACATTATGGAAACCACCGTTATTAGAACCACGGTGATAAGTACGGTAGAAACCATGATGTCTCCCCTGAAGCAAGGAGGGTCCCCTCGGCTGACTAAGGAGGCAAACCCTGGCGAGGTTGAAGACGTTGACTCAACCTCCACGGCCTGCAGTGACGTCGCGAGGCTTCTAAGGCAGTTGGCTGTCGAAGCAGATGCTGGCACCGATGAGGCTCCCATCGTTAAGATGGATGATTCATCGGTACCATTATCTGATAGACAAGCTGACGCTAAGGAGATCGCTGCCAAGAAAATGTATCGGAGAGCAGTAAATTTCTGCAAACGGTACATTGGACGGGACAGCGACTCCATCACGGGTAAGGAGTTCCTGTTAATCAAGAGGAACCTCAAACTCATTAGGAAGTTCTCTAGGAACTATCCTGATGACATTGAGAGGGACTTCTTGATTGACAGGATCCCCCGACCCAGTACTAAGACCACGGCGGTAGTCCCTTCTAAGAAGGAGAAACCTGCTGATGGCCCCGGTACATCCAGGAAGCTGATGCCTGAGACGTCTAAGCCCTCAGCACCCCCAAAGGGTAAACTGAGTACTGAGACGTCTCAGACATCAGAATCCACAAAGACAGAAGGCAGGGGACTGTCGAAGTCGGCCCGAAAGAGAGCCCGCAAAAAGGCCTCCAAGAAGACCGATAAGGCACAACCGCCCTCTGTCAATCCACCTTCTGCCGAATTGCCAAAGCTGACAGCCAAGGCGGTGACAATTGGGCAGTCGTCAGTGGTCAAGCAGAAGGTAGCGGACGCGAAGCAGGTGCCTGCGTCTGCTGGGCATACCTCTGTGGTAGCTGCTACCCCGGGTGCCAAATCTCGGCCACAGCCCACGGCTGTCAAGAGAATGAGGTCCTCGGAGGAGCAACAACCTGCTGCAAAGAGGCCCACGCAGTCGTCGGCCGTACAGAGCTCTGCTTCCTTTGCTTCGGTGGTAGCGTCGAAGGAGAAACCTGCCAAGAGCAGCGATTGTGGGGTGAAAACCAAACACGCTGTCTCGAAGCAGGTAGCCCGGACACCTACAACTAAGCAAAGCGACTCTGCTGATCCAAAAGAGGTTCCGGAAGATCTGCGGGTAGCGATCATCGACCGAGCTGACCCTGACGGGTTTATCAGTGAGGAGAGATGGGAGCTGGTCGACAGCTATCTGAAGGACCTCTTCCTGTCCGACGAGGTTGATCGAGAGAGCCTGCGGTTTGGCCTGACCTCCTCTTACAAAGGAGTAAAGGTTGTTGATTGTCGCACTAAGAAGACTTCAGATTTTCTTAAGAAGACAATCAACAGCCTGGACCCCCTTTGGGAGGGTGGTCGTCTGGCGGCCGTAGCGGTTCAAGAGATACCGAGCGGTATGGTAACCTCGGTGTTTATCCCAAAACCTTTCAAGGGGCTGGAGAAGACACTGAGGTTATTGGAGAAGCAGAACGACGGCCTTCAGACGAGGAGGTGGAGAATCCTCGCCTCGTTTGAAAGGAACGGCGGTGTAGTCGCGAAGTTCGCTACCGATTCTGCGGGAGAGGAGTACTTGAGGAAGAACAAGGGTGAGCTTGTTTATGGAATGGGGAAACTTTGTTTCCGTCTCACCACTCCAAAACAATAGGCAGGCAGCAGCAAGCGCTTAACGTGATCCAGATAAATCTGCATCACTGTAAAGCAGCAGCTGCTGAACTGCTACTCACCCTTTCTTCCTCAAACATCGACGTGGCGCTCATCCAGGAACCTTACCTGTACAAAGGTAAGGTGACTGGACTGGGCGACACCAAATACACGCTTTTGTCTACCTCCAATGGAGAGAAGGTGAGAACGTGTATTCTTGCTAAAAAGGAGTTAAATTTAATGCTTCTTTCTAATTTCAGCAATGGAGATATGACGACAGCAAGACTAGACAGAGGTACCACGAAGCCACTGATAGTCTCTGCCGTCTATCTTCCCTACGAAGCTCCTGACCCACCCGGCACTGCTGTATGCCGCCTATTGGAGGAGATGAGTAGAGTTGGTGACCTCGTCTTGGGATGTGACGCCAACGCACATCACTTCTATTGGGGAAGCAGCAACACAAACACAAGAGGTGAGTCCATCTTCGAGTTTATACTTAGCTATAATCTTAGAATTTGTAATAGAGGCAATACACCAACTTTTGTAAATAGGGTGAGAGGTGAAGTCATTGATATAACCCTCACAAATATGGACGACTCTGGGGTCGTAAACTGGGAGGTGTCTGAGAAATGTTCCTTTTCGGATCATAGACTCATATCCTTCCAGATTCCTACCTCTAGAGTTAAACAGAAACCTTATAGGAATCCTCGGAAGACGAACTGGGACAAATTCAAAGCTAAAACAGCAGCCTCTTTTCGGGATCGTAATGATCTCAAAACGGTTGAGGATGTTGAATTAGCTGTGAAAAATGTCACGGCCACTCTTCTGAAGAGCTATGAGGCATCTTGTCCCCTGACATACCCTGGGAAGAAATCTCAACCGGTATGGTGGTCACAGGACCTTGCAACCTTGCGGAAGGCTGCAAGGAAAGCTTATAATAGAGCTAGTAAGACAAAGCTCAGTACAGATTGGGATGTCTATAAAAGACAATTCAATAGGTACAAGGGCGAAATCAAGAAAGCTAAACGTGAGTCTTGGGTCTGCTATAGCGAGTCGATCGAAGGAGTCAACGAAGCGGCCAGATTCCGCAGAGTACTCTCTAAGGATCCAAAATCCATAGGAAGTATTAAGCGAAGTGATGGAACGTGGACAAACTCTGGCAGTGAGACTCTTGATCTTCTATCATCAACCCACTTTCCTGGTTGTAAGGACTATAGGGAAGATGCGCAGTGTGTGCATCAGCCTACAGTTCGGACGAGGGAAGAGGAGAAGATGATAGAAGACACTATAAGATACCCAAAACTGATATGGGCGATAAATAGTTTTCAACCCTACAAATCTCCTGGTCCAGATGGTATAACACCGGCCATGCTGCAACACGCAGATGAACGGATAATATCATATCTGCAGGACATTTTTAGGGCTTGTTTACTTTTGTCGTACATACCCAGTCTATGGAAAGAGGTTACCGTGACCTTCATCCCGAAAGCCGGGAAGCCGAGTCATACGGTACCTAAAGACTATAGACCGATTAGTCTTTCTTCCTTTCTACTAAAAACTTTAGAAAGGTTACTAGACTCAGAAATTAGAGATACCATTGACCGTAATAAACTTAGTAAATCCCAACATGCCTATATCAAGGGCAGATCAGTGGATACAGCTCTGCATGAGGTGGTTGGATACATCGAGAAGAATATGGAGTCCTCTGGCTACACGTTGGCAGCATTCCTCGACATCGAAGGAGCTTTCAACAATGTGAAGCTAGAGGCAATCCATTCTGCTCTCGTAGACATAGGTATCCCCTCACTCCTTACGGAATGGATTGATAGAATGCTGGAAAGCAGAATTATCAACTCATCCCTAGGAGAGAGTTCCGTGAGGAAATCTGTCAACAGAGGCACACCTCAGGGTGGAGTTCTTTCCCCCCTTTTGTGGCTTCTGGTGATAAATGAGATACTTATGAAATTCAATCATCTCAGGATAAAGGTTGTAGCCTATGCCGATGATGTAGTCTTGTTGGTTGGGGGTAAGTTTATTACGACAATATCAGACATCCTGGAGGGTGCTCTTTCAACCCTGTCAAATTGGGCTTGCACCAAAGGTCTTGGTGTAAACCCCACAAAAACCGAACTGGTACTCTTCACTAGGAAATACAAAGTTCCTAGTTTCCGTCTGCCATCACTTGGTGGAGTGACATTAACTCTCTCTGATGAAGCTAAATATCTTGGCACTGTCCTAGACCGCAAGTTACTGTGGAATAGGAATGTCGAGGAACGCTCTAAGAAGGGATTGATGGCACTCTATTCATGCAAGAACTCCATAGGCAAGAGTTGGGGATTGAGACCCGGAATTATACACTGGCTGTATACGACGATTGTCTTACCCATACTTACCTATGGATGTCTTGTCTGGTGGCAGGGGGTGAATAAAAAGAAGCTGCTGACAAGACTGAGCTTAGTACAGCGATCGGCTTCAATTCTGATCACTGGAGCATTAAGAAGCACACCACAAGCAGCCTTGAACGCAATCTTGAATCTCCAACCATTGGACATTCTGATCAAATTCCAGGCTGCTAGGTGTGCCCTGAGACTCCGGGAAACAGATGCCTTGAAATCGCGGAACTATGGTCATGCCAGCATTCTAAACATAACGCCAAGTTATGACCTTTTTAGGGGGGATAGTCATATCAGTGATTATATTCCCCCCCACAGGGATTTTAATGACATTAAAGTCGAATTTCCTAACAGGGAATCCTGGACTAGTGGCTCCCTACCTCTGCCAGGTCTGTCAATCTTCACAGACGGGTCCAAGATGGAAGAAGGCACTGGCGCAGGCGTCTACTGCAGGGAATTAGGTATACGAAACTCATATAAACTCAACAATGATTGTAGCGTTTTTCAAGCAGAGATTCTTGCAATCACGAAAGCGGCCGAGATAGTAAAAGCACTTAATACAGACTTTACAGGACCGGTGACTATTTACGTAGATAGTCAGGCGGCCCTGAAAGCGGTGAAGTCGCATACTATAAACTCGAAAGCAGTTCATGATTGTAAGACCGCTCTGAATGATATACGTCAAATAGTTGGGTTATGCTGGGTTCCAGGACATAACGATATTGAAGGGAATGAGATAGCCGACGAGCTTGCTCGAGGGGGGTCACAGTCGTCCAGTCTTCTGATTGAGAGATCTGTGAAACCCCCTATTAGCTATTTCATTGGCAGAATCCGTGCGTTCTATTGCGAGGTAGTCGGCAACAGATGGCTAAGGGAACCTGCATGCAGAATCTCTAAATCTATCTGGCCAGAATTCTCTCATAAAAGAACGTCTTCGCTGCTGGATCACAACAAGAGGGAGATTAAGATCGTTGTGGGGATCATTACTGGTCACTGCAAAGTTAGATCTCTCACTTCTAAGTGGGACTCCAGTGGAGAGGATTACTGTCGTCTATGTGAGGATGAAGAAGAAGTGGAAACAATTGAGCACATCCTTTGCAAATGTCCATCGCTGATCAGCAGAAGACATAAACAGTTTGGATGTTATGAAATTGATAATCTAGTCTTCTTCTCCAAAATAGACCCTAACCTAATTCTAGGCTTTGTCAAAAAATTGACTTGGCTAAAATAATGTCTCTTCCGCTTCCGCTCCCTCCTATTCTGACTACCTCTCTCTCTACTCTTCCACTATCTTTTCTTCTCTCTCTTTATAGGTACACCTATACATAATGGATGATCACAATGGACATAGTCTCCGAGTGGACGGTTGTTCGTTCGCCCTTTTATAGGACCGTCGTCACAACCTTCAGGATCACGTCTAGGTATTCATCATGATTTTCTTTGAGCTTCTGCTTTACCACTCTCCTGGCATTTTATTGTTATACATTGATGCTATTGCCGGATCTTCGGTCTCATAAATAATTAACACTTCCCGGAATTTATCCAATAGCTGGAGAAGCTGTGAACGTTTAAGATTTTCAAAATACATTATCTCTTCCAGATGATGTTCACTTTTAAAATAACCCGCCTGATACAGTTTGACCATTAACGACAAATCATCCAGATTGGCTGAGGCTGGTATACGCCGAATGGCTGGCCGATCGGCATCATCGAATACCTGTAAAAGTTCTTTAATTTTTTCCTCATCCTCGATGGAATCAATGCTGTCACAATTGTCTGTGCTCAGGGATGCTGTCATGCTGCAGATAGGGGGAAATGAGGGAGGTTAATTAAATCAGAAAATGATTAGTGAGGAATGGAACTTACCTAAAATTCGATTTGTGACTTGACGAGGGTTGGGCAGCAATATTTTCCGAGGTTGTTGAACCACCGGCCGAAAAACGATCTTCAGTAATGGAGCGGCGACTGGTGTGTGGCACGGGTAATGGTTGACTTGATAAACTTAACAACGAGCCGGCAACCCTATAACAAAAATTAAATTAATTTTTCAAATCATATTGAAGGATATTTTTGCTCGGTCCCAAACAGCAGGAATCTATGAATTTTTACTATGCTTCGTCGATTCTTGCAGTACGTGAACAAACCTAATATCTGTTCCAGAATCTGCAAGAATGTAAACATTTTTTTTAAGATAAAGATTGTTCCTTTATGATATCGAATAAAGGAAACAGTTTTATCGCAGTGCAAAATTTGTACATTCTTGAAGATCCTGGCAATGTTATTAGGTATGTTTCCGTAATGCAATAGTCTACATATTTTTAGTAAAAATTTCTACATTCTTGGTGATTCTGAAACAGATATTATTTGCCCTTACATATCATCATCACTGTTGCTACTGCGGCCGGCAATTAACATATCATCCTGACCCAAAATGGAGCCAGCCAAATCCATTAATGAGGCCGATTCTAGTTCACAACCGGCACCCACATCATCATCCTCCTCCTGGTCATCACTACTGCTATCATCCATATCATCAACATCACCGGGCATAAACTGCACATAGGTATGCAGTTGCATTAGCAAATGATGTTGCAACATCCAGAGGACCATTTGCGCCAGAATGCCCTGTCGAGCCGATTGCTGTAGTGGTGTTGTCAAATGCCCAATACTGGTGGGCAATGAAAAATCCGATATCACCTCAAACAACGACATACCGGGAAAACGTGCCGAAAATTTCTCAACCAAATGTGATTTGGTGTGGAGCGGTGCATCCGGTGCTATAACATAAACATTTGTCTCACACAGCGGATAGATAATGGTGGCCTTGGCCCAATATACCAAATGTGATACCAGCTTATAGACATGTTCGATACTTAGATCCGCATCTGAGGCCATACTTTGTAAACTCATCAACGGCGTATAGACTTCAATCAGTTGGAAAAGCATTCGAGCCGCTGCTGGTGGGATACAATCGAGTAGTTCCACCACAGCAACCAGTAACAACATACCATGATAGGGTTTCAGCGATTTCAGGCAATCATCTATGGTTTCCGGATCAACCATACTGCCTTTCTTATGCAACTGATGGGCCTTGGCCGGCAGGCAAAAGCACAGTGTAAGATTCTGATTAATGGTGGCATTCAGCAGTCCCGTTGTACACAAATCATGGTATATGGATTTCAGCGATTGGGCCAGGGTACAACGTTCCGATATCAAATCGAATGCCCTCTCCAAGGGTAACTGCTGTGAAGAAACCTCATCATGGGTGCGTGTCATCAATACCGTTTCCTCGGTTAAATAACCCACTCGTTGTTCCTCCACCTTGAGGGCCAGGCCCAAACGTTTACTTAAATCATAATAACATTTCACAATTGAATAGCTGGCTTGGGCATGCAGAGCAAACACAATATTTACCAGCATTTGCTGTGGCTGTTGTTGCTGCTGGCCCACTCCTCCGGCTACCCCACCACTCAACGGATTAATAAAATTAGAACGTTGCATGGCAGGCTGTTGTTGCATTTGTTGCTGCTCCCGTCGCGGCACCAATGTCGGATGGCTAACAAATCTCACATCATTCACCTTCAGCTCGAATTTCTGATTACACAGCTGGGGTTTAACGGCAAAGAGTGGCGCCAAAACATCATCGGAGAAACCCTGCAAATGACCCGCCTTATTTACGGCAATATTTCCCGCACTGTTCAGCGGCTGTGTCTGCAGCAAATCATCACCGTTCTGCAAGGCGAAACGGTGGCGCTTCTTCTGCGGCACCTCCGAGAAACTTTTCTGTGTCAAACTACCGCTGCTATCAACATGCGGCAATGACGATGTACTATTTCCGGATGATGGCAGCTGGGTGTGGGCGGTTGTTGCCTTGTCGGCCGTATAGGGATATCGATAGAGCAAACGATCCCCCTTACTGTCCATATAGACAAGGATGACAGCGATGGGATTAATTTCCATAACGCGAAGATTTTCAAGATTATCCGCTCCGGAACTAGTTCGAATGAAGTTTGTATGTTTAGACGGTGTTGCGGAATTGGACGAAATGGCTATAAAACGTAACTGATAAAGCCAGTATCAAAACAAGATAAGATACAACTTCGTGTATCTTAGGTCGAAAATCGGGACGAATCGGGGAATCAAAACAAATAAAGGAGTAAGGTCAGCTCAACAACAATATCAGCTGTTCACCCAAACGAGTTCAATTCAATGAATAATTCTCTGAAATGAGCCAAACGGAACTATTTCCCTACGAATCAACGGAGACAGAAGAGAACGAAAGAAGCACCCGTGCTTCTTCTTGTTAGAGTGCCATATGTGGCACTTGAATAATGGTGTTTTTACACGATATGTATTTTATATATGTGCTGTCACTTTATTTACATATGCAACTCGAACTCGTCATGTGAAACATACGGAAGTTTCAATGTGTCAAAACGATATGCAATTACATATGTATTTTTTTCCGAATAGGACGCGGTCTATTTTCGTATGTGAAACATAAGGAAATCAGCTGTTTGAATGAAACACATTGTTGGAAGAAAATATTTCAGTTGCAAGTCAAAGAAAAGGATGAAAAGGCAACAATTACAAATTATTATTGTAGGTGTTTAATAAAAAATGATGTTGATTTAAGAAAAAATAAGTGTTTTTTGTTTATAGGTTATGTCATATGTAAAATATACAGTGGTGGTCACAGAATTAAAACATTTACTGTGGTAAACATTTTGTGATCAGCCCTCGATTCGTTGGAGTTATTTTTGAATTTTTTTAATTCAGAACACTTTGATATACTGCACTTAAAAGATTTAGTGTGAAAATAGAAAATTATTGCATGCAATTTTTCCATAAATAACTATTTTTATGAAAATATATCGATTTTGAAGTGGCCATATAATTAAAACATTGTGTGATTTTTTTACTTTACTGCATTTTTTGAAAATATTTTTAAAAAAGCTCTTTAATTTAGTTAAATTATGTAAACTGAGCACTGATAGAATCATTTGCAGATGAAAATATCTGAAAAAATCTGTAAAATCTATCAAAATTGCCAAAAGTTGGTACAGTACACCTAACATTCAGAAAACAACCTTATTATAGAAAATAAAGGTCCGAATGCACTAAAAATTGGTAGAATTAGTAAAAAACAATTAAAATTCAAAAAATGAATAAATATTTGAAATAAAAACTCAAAAAATGGGAATTAACCTAAAGGAACGATTCAATTTCAATAGCCTTTACTAAAGAAGGCCGGAATATTTTTGCAGTATGTGAGAAAATATCGATTGATATTGGTATTTATTGTATCAAATCGATTGTTCGAGTAGTGCAGAATATATTTCACCAAAAAATATATCAGTCACAGCAGAACGAACAGAGATCAACGCCTATCTTGACGAGTAAAGGTTTCTGGCACACAGCAGCATGATTGATGGCCAACTCTTGACCCTTAAAATCTATTGAACATGACAATATTTTTCCAAAATAATATTTTATGAAGAGAATAACTTCCGCTTAATCTATTTTAGTAAGAAATTAGGAAAAAAATTACACTTTGACAAATATTTGAAGACTTGTGTTGAACATCAAAAATGCTGCTGTGTGCCAGAAACCTTTACTCGTCAACATAGGCGTTGACCTCTGTACGTTCTGTTGTGACTGATATATTTTTTGATGAAATATATTCTGCACTACTCGAACAATCGATTTGATATAATAAATACCAATATCAATCGATATTTTCTCACATACTGCAAAAATATTCCGGCCTTCTTTAGTAAAGGCTATTGAAATTGAATCGTTCCTTTAGGTTAATTCCCATTTTTTGAGTTTTCATTTCAAATATTTATTCATTTTGAGAATTTTAATTGTTTTTTTTCTAATTCTAACAATTTTTAGTGCATTCGGACCTTTATTTTCTATAATAAGGGTGTTTTCTGAATGTTAGGTGTACTGTACCAACTTTTGGCAATTTTGATAGATTTTACAGATTTTTTCAGATATTTTCATCTGCAAATGATTCTATCAGTGCTCAGTTTACATAATTTAACTAAATTAAAGAGCTTTTTTAAAAATATTTTCAAAAAATGCAGTAAAGTAAAAAAATCACACAATGTTTTAATTATATGGCCACTTCAAAATCGATGTATTTTCATAAAAACCGTTATTTATGGAAAAATGCATGCAATAATTTTCTATTTTCGCACTAATTCTCTTAATTGCAGTATATCGAAGTGTTCTGAATTAAAAAAATTTCAAAAATACTTCAAACGAAACGAGGGTTGATCAAAAAATGTTTACCACAGTAAATGTTTTAATTCTGTGACCACCACTGTATATGCCAATTTGAAAACAAAAAATAAAAGTTTGTACGCTGCTAATTTTGACACACATAAGGAATTACATATGGATGAAATAAGTGACAGCACATATGTAAAATACATATCGTGTATAAACACCATAAATAATATATATATATATATATATAAATTAAATAAATTAAAAATTAATAAAACTTCCCAACTATGCCAAATGTTGTGTACGGCCGTATTACCCAAATACGTCGAATCTATATCTTCAAGCAAATAATACAAACCGCAAAACAAAATTGAAAATTTATTAAATTAATCCACATATTTTTAGTTTCCATTCGAAATTTCAAGTTTCCAGAATGTCTGGTTTTTGTTTTTAACAAAAGAAAAAAAAATTAAAAATACGTTCTGTCAAAGTTGAAATTGTTCAACTTGAAATTTTGTACGTTCGACGTATTTTGGTAACATTCATATAAATACATGGGATCGAACAACACCCCAGACCGCGGTTCTGTTCGGTTTGCAATTAAGGAATTGTTCCGCTTCGGCACGATAATTATACTATAGCGACGTCATATTATTCGCCGAAGTATGGAACACCACCGAAGTCTCCTCAACAATTGCGCCGTGTTTCGAGGAAAAAATTGGAATAATAGATTTTATAAATCATAATAAAATCTTATAGTACGTTTACATTTAACCGGATTTCGTTAACCTAGTGGGTTTCAATTGTCAATTCCTTTGCATATATATCAAATAAATCCAGCTATAGTTATAAAGTTTTAAAAAAGGATCGCTCCTGAACAACGCTTAAGTCTATCTCGAACACTGGATTATAGGATCACAGTCACATTTAACGAAGAAACTGTGACTGCTTCGAAGAGATGCTCAAATTATTTTAATCAACTGCTTGTCGATCTTTCAAAAAGCAACTGGGCGAAACGAAGAGTACTACGTCTTATAACATCTCTTCCCGCCGCATGGGTGCACAGTTTACAATGGGTGATGTTGCATGTGTCATCGGTAGTGCTAAAGCGCGAGAAATATAAAAATATACGCCAAGAAAGCAGGTCACTTGAATGTGCAGATCAATTCCGACTACAAATACCGACAAAATTGACTGGGTCACATTCGAAAGCATATTCAAATTATCCTCGCAAACCAGCTATCTGCGATAAGTTGTAACAAATGCTTTGAGTGCCTTCTCTTGACACCTTACGTCAGCATAGCAATATGCTTAAATTGAAGTACCTGTTTGGTTGTTTCCACGTTAACCATCCCAACCATCTGGAAGTATTTGTATGATCCATAGAGAGAGAAAGGTCCCACTTTATAAAAAGGAGCCTCTAAATAAAGAGTCCTATCGAATAGGTCTTAATAGCATTCAAACTGAAAGCAATTGCCTACGTGCTGAATGAATACCTTTCTTGGAACTCACCCCTCCATCCATGGCTGCTAAAGAACGTCAGCTGCCCAGAAAACCCAGAGTAGTTCTGGCTCAATACATTGATAATGGTGCAGTCGTCTTAATTCGGATTGGGTCAAACCTTCTAAACTTACTCCAGAATATAGATGCAAGTCCGGAACTTGGTTGTTTTTTTAAATTATTTCCGTTTAGAAAAGAATTTTAAGTAAATCGAGATAAAGAGTGACTTTATTTTGTTAAGTATATCGAGAAAAATTCAGCTCGATTTATCAATTAAATAGAAATGATATCTTGATAAAAGCTAACGTCTTAAAGCGTCTTTATGTGTGCGTGTTTTTTAAATAATTTCACAAATTCAGAGTTGTATTTTTCTAATTCTAATGAATCTACACTTTAAATCAAAAATGCGCAACAAGTTTGTGATTCACATAGTGCAAAAATTAATGATAGTCCATAACTTCTTCCATACGATTTTTGAATCATAACTATCAGTTCCCTATATTTTTCAAGTGTTTCCTTTAATTTTTTAATATTTTCGTCAAATTTAGAATGTTCTAAAATATATGAAAATCTGGGTTTTTTCCCAGCAAATTTTATTGGCAACGCTTTTTATTTAAATTTATTTCAATAAAAATTATTAAATCTCTTTTTGCAAATAATGTCAAAAACATTTACTAAAACGTATTTCCAAAATTTACTGATTTTTCTATAATTCTATAACAAAATGTTTTTTCTTGTATTTTAACGCACATTTCTATGCCCTTTAAGACAAATCGCACCATGTGAATCACCCTTCATGACAATTTCATTTATAAAATTTTTTATAAATTCTTTATATATATATATATATGTGTGTATTATAAATCTAAAATCAATTGCATAATTGTCAATTTTCTAATTAAAAATTCTTTATTTACGTCAACGCACATTTCTATACCTTTTAATACAAATCACAGCATGTGAATCACCCCTTCATGGAAATTTCCTTTTACACTGAACATACCCTCATTGACTGACATTACACTAATCGCCATTTGAATCACCTTGTTGCTGCCAGCTAAACGATAGCGACATTGCTACCTTTCAGAGGTGTTTGATTTTTGCAGTCTTCATACGTACGTGAAAAAAACTTGTATACATCTTCACGAATTTTTTTCCTTCCCAAAAGAAGAAAAGGGAAAAAATGTAAGTGAAAAAAAAAACAATAAATATCCAAGAAGAAACATATAAATAAAGTGAACTTAAATTTATAATGGAAAAAATAAAAGTAAATAATAATTTGCAAAACAAGAAGTAAAAAATATAAGGAATAATATTAAAACGGAATAAAAACCTAATAAACATTGTAAGTTTGTAAATGTGTGTGTGTGATTTGTGGTACGCGAGTGTGAGCGAGCTAGCAAACGGCAAAGACGACGACGGCGACAACGTTTGGTGTAAAGTGTATATAGAAAAAATAGTGTATTTTTCAAAAAAATATAGGTGTTTTTGCAAAAGACGACATGGTTGGATGTGTTGAGGGGGCGCGCGCGGTTTGGGGGACAATACAACGAGCCAATAATTAGTGTTTTTTGTCGTTGTTGTTTCTGTTACAAGTGAATTAAACGAAACGAAGAACTTCGAATACAAAAGGGAATAACAATCAGCAGCAGAATATACATATATTTAATTTCTTTGACAAGGAACGAATTTTTGAACGAATGAAATAAAATCATAATGACAGATTGTAAAATGAGACATGTATAATTAACAATTTGCTCTTGTGCGGATGGAAATAGAAGACAGATGAAGTGAGTTGGGGAAGGGGGGATACCTCAACATTTGAAAATGATGAGTAGATTAGATGGTTGGATAGCTGTCTGTCTGCCTGTTCTTTTTATAAATGTAGGCATGAATATTTTTGTCTGATTTTGTGTGATAAACAAGCAAGTGCATATTTAGTGCAATCGAGGGGGGGAAGAGAGAGCGCACAGCAGTAAGAGAGCAATTTTCTATTATAATTAGTGCAAACGTTTAATAGTTTGCCTTTGCAAAAACAAGCCCTAACAACATTTCTATAACAAAGCTAAGCAAAAAAAATCTTGATTTCACTTGTGTATACACTCAATTACATTTATATATGTATATTGTATGGTTGTATATACATACGCGGATATATATTGATAATATATGTATTTACATTCATAATACATTTGTGTGTTTGTTTGTTCGTTAGTTGCTTGGTGTTGTGTGCGATGCAGAGAGATTGTGCTACGATGGTTGGTTGGGGTATATGAAAATGAACAGAAGACCAAATCAAAAAGAAAAAAAGCGCAAGTAGTCAGAGAGACGGACGGTCGGGCGGACAGACGAACCTAAGGATAGTCAAAAGCAGCAGCAGCAGTAGTACCCAACAATAGGAAAGAAGAAGCAAACCATAAGAGATGGCAGCTTGATGTGATGGCTGCTGTTGTCCTCCTCACAGCAGCTTTTTTAATATGGAATGAAAGTGTAAAACAAAACACAGAAAAAATACGAATATATGGAGCAAAGCAAATAACTGGATAATCTCAGTGTATTGTTTTTTTCTGATTCTTTTTTGGTGTTGACACATTGCTGCTGCTTCTTCTTATCTCGCTCTCAGGGTTGTCAAATATGGTACAGTTTTGTTAATTGCGACCATGTGGCAACACCACCACTAGCCTTATGAGTAATGACACAAAAGGAAATCAAAAGCAAAAAAGTTAGGTTAAAAATTACAACTCTGGATGCCAGCCAAAGTAGAATAGAGATGTGTATGCCATGAAAAAGAAAGAAGAACAATGAAAAAAAGGAAACTAACCAACCAACCAACGAATGCCCACTTCCACTACCAAACTAAATGGATCTATCAACGTACATTATTTATTTCGTACCTTCGTCGTCTTTTGTCGCGCCAACAATTTCGTTCATTTCTCTCTGTGGACACACACAACACAATAAATAATTCTCAAGAACCCAATTAAATAAATATTTTGTGTTTTTTTTCGCACAGTGAATTTAATTATTTATAATGAAATACAAAATAATCAACAGCAGGCAGCAATTGATGATAAAAGTGAATGAATTGAAATATTTAATGG
Organism: Musca vetustissima; assembly: GCF_032173495.1. NCBI lineage: Eukaryota > Metazoa > Arthropoda > Insecta > Diptera > Muscidae > Musca > Musca vetustissima. Next base: position 105,841 of record NW_026874689.1, read on the forward strand.
AAATTATTGAAAAAAACAACATAGTTTTCACATAAAAAAAGCAAAACCTGAAATACTGAAAAAAATAAGGAATAGCAGTAGCACCAAGTGACAAGTGAAATAATAGATAGAAGTGAAGAAGCAAGAAGAAAAAAAAATCAAAATATAGTTGGGAATCTAAAAAAAGTGATTGAAATTACGCCTTAAGTTGTACAAAAAGAAAACCCGACCGAAGTGAAGAAAAAAATACAAATTGTGTGTGTGAATTTTGAAACGAGTAACACGTTAGCAAATGGCCATTTGCTAAATGAAATCAAAAACAAATGGCTTGAATTAACCAACAATTTTTTTGTAAAACAACCAAAACAAACCGAAAATGGTAAGTTATTTACAAAAATACGAAAAAATTAAATCAAATATTTTATACAAAGTTCTGTCGCGCAATTTCGCAAGCTTTTTACATTTCTGAAAGAGGTTAGGTCTGTGATTTTTTTTCAAATACCTTTTTAAGGCAATAATTCAAAGATTTCTTAATAACAAATTTGTTTAAGAATTAAAGCCTGGCTTTTTTCAATATTTTTTCTAAAAACTTTTTCTCAAATGTTTTCGGTATGTGTACTTTTTTGCTCTGTTTTTCTTCTATATTATTTTGTTTCCCAATTTGACTTGTCAAAGTTCGTACGTCGCCGCCATATTGAATAAAAATATGTATGCTGCTTCTTCTTTATCGTTTTTACTGTGCTTTTCTGTTTCTTCTTTCTTGGGTTTGATTTTTGTGTAGGGATTTTTCTATTTAGTGAAAATCAGGTGTGTAGAGGTTATTTTAATGTATTTTTAATTATGCCTATGATTTTTGCATTATTTTGTTGCCAATTTCAATGGAATTAGTGTAATTTTGTTGATGAAATTTTGCAAAATCCGTTTCTCTTCTACGTTTTCTCGACTCACTTTAGCAGCACAACACAAATATAGCCATTTTTCCACATTTTTTCTCGTTTCCTCTTTAGAAGTGGAATTTTTATCTTTATTGGATTGTACTCTAATGGCGGTGTATATATGGTTGTCTCTTTCTATTCATATTTCGTCTTGTTATTATTTCCCTGTGCACATTCGTTCGTTCATTAAAGATGGCGTCCTCCTTCGTATATATGATATATGGAAAGGAGAACGAAAAAGAAATGATTTAGATTGTGCAAATATAAAGTACACACAAAAACACATGTGTGTGTGGAGATTGTGATAATAAATTATTAACAAATTGTTTTAAAATATCGATTAAATTATTTCCTGTTCATAATTTTATGTCTAAATCACTAATATGGCAACATTAATCTTTGTTTTGCTTTGTACCACACACACATCATTCTCGCCATTGTCATCACCCCACCACACATTTACATGTTGGCAAACGTGTTTATACTGACATGCGCAGTGTTGTATTTTTGGCGAACAGAATATGTCTTCTTCTTACCATCGAAAAAAGAATTGTGTAGTACATGCAGCATTTCTATAGAAATATAGATTTAATGGGGAATAAAATAAATCAAACAAATAATATAATATAACCATAAAAACAAAATGTATGGTTAAATAATATATTAAATGAAATTGCTTTACACGGTGCCAATGAAGAAGAAGCAACATTTTGATTAGCTGTTTTACTTGATGACAACCATCAACACTCATCAAGAATTAACCTCATTCTTTAGATTTGGGGGCGCCAAGCTTCTTTTTTCCTTTTGCTGTGTGATCATCTCATTGTACACAATTATTCAGCTCTAATATAAATATTAAAATCTTGTTAAATGTATTTCCCCCCGACAACAATTGTCGCGTAAATCTCTATCATTGTGTTGTTACATATAAAAATGCTAAGCTACTGTGTAAACGATAGAGTGGCGGACAGACAGCCAGGCAGTCGGTTATGGACGACCTATGGTTATTTCATTTTATTTAATGTGTCTCGACAATTTATATATGTTTTTCTCTTTTTAATATTTTGTAGAAGAAGAACGTAAACGTAAGGAATAGAATGGTGTGCAATTTTTTTGTCTGTGCTGTGCCTGCTTGTCGTTTGATCGAAAGCAAAAGTTGTAAAACTGGTTACTCTTTATTCTGTTTGTATATATCAAGGGTTTTCTGTTTCTTTTTCTGATGTGTTTTTATAAAGTTTGGGGGTGTCTGGAGTTGCCAAATATTGGCGAAAAAAAAAATCTATCGAGATTAATTTTGAGAAGGCAATTTGTATTTGGAAATACAAATTTCGATATAAAGGTATTATTTTCGAATATTGTAAATGGATTCAAATAATTTATTTTTTTTTATATTTTTAGCTAAAATATAATTTACTACTGGAAAATTGGGTGAAATCTGAAGTCAGGGAATTATTTTTTAAGGAAGGAAAGACATTTTTTGTTGTTTTAAGCTCAACTTGAAAATTAACTATCAAACTACAGACACAAATGTTGGAGAATTTAGCTAAAATGTTGAACATGACGTGTGACCTTTTTATGGAACCAATGTACAAACATAGACCTAAGGGTCCGCCAAAAGAAATTTTTGCCCATTAAGATCCTATGTCACTTTTTAATGCCAAAATAGGGGCATTTTTAAGATATTTAATTCCTACGGCTATTAAATATCTTAAAAAGATCGACCAATAACTATAATTGTGGGATGATTTACCACCGAAGTCGACTATTGATAGTTGAGGAAATCGCAAAGTCGACTTTCGATTTTCTTTATAAATACTTGTTTATTATCCCAATGCCCAAATTTCCCAAAAATTACACATTCCAAAACTTTATTTTATCTGTTGACAACAATTCATATCCAAAATCATTCTTTTAATCGATTATGCAAAGGTCGGTTAAAGTCGAAAATCCATTTTGAGCAGGTATGACAAAATCGAAAGATCGAAAAGTCGACTTTTTAGCCAGAGTCAAAAATCGAAAAGTCGACTTTTGCTCTCGACTACCTATTCTTAATGGGTATCTGAAAATAGGGATACAATTAAACCGATATTATTTAATATTTTTAAGAAAAAGTTCACCACGCGAATCTTCAATATACCGAAAATATTACATTATTATTATTCTTATAAAACAAACATGTGGACTATCCTCAAAAGTAGGCCTATGTTGATATTTTATTTTGTAGAAAGGTTTGGGTAACAAACGGAAAAATATAAAAAATTAGCAAATTCGATTGAAAATAAACACCCTCAGATCCTCGCTCTGAAGGCCCTACGCTTTATGATGTCCTTGAAAACATATTTTGTTGTTGTTGTATCAACTTGTACTGCTGTGTATTTCTCCTTAATCTGGTTCTGCTTCTAACTGCAAGTTCAAAAAGCCTTCTAATTGCAAGTTCAAAAAGACCTGTATTGGTTGTGTCCACAGTGAAATTGGGGTTAGATGTGTGGGTTTGGCTGGGCAGTTGAAAAGGTGTAGCTTATCATGTTACCACCTGCCGGGCAGATATTATTGATCTCAATTGTGCCAAGACCACTCTGGTTTACAGGGGTAGCTGCTGCTCTTCTGCAGCTATCGCAGGAGGGTGATCAAAGAAAATCTATTCACACGATATTCTCGAACTACTTCCTCAACTGCATTCGTGTAAATACGACTCAATTCTGCTTGATAGGCCTGTTGATCTAGAGTCTCTCTTTTGTACCTCTCTCTCCAGATCGTGAAGATCCTTCCTGACATGCCTGGGTGGTGGGTTACCCTATCCCCTATGACTACTTATATAACACCCATTCAGTTATTGCATCGACAACATCTTGTTAAGTTGACGCACAGGAAGGGTCTTCGTCTTCTCATGTAAGTGGTCTATTGGAGTCATGAGGAGACATCCTGCTGCAGTATCAGGGCGGCATTCTGACAGCGTTGAAGATTTTTTCACCACACTGGCGCCGCATAGTTTACCATAGACCTGCCTATTGCTCTATATGTAGTTAAATAGGTTTCTTTGTGAGAACATCTACTGTTTAAAGGTCTTTGAAAAAATATACTTTAAAACAAATTTTGCCCTGATGTGGTCCTTGACAAAAAAATATTGACTCTCGCTTTGATAGTTCCTGGTAAATATTCATTCAGAGATTCAGCTCGCTCAATCTATTTTGTTGTGGCCTCATATTCTGTTGTGGCCTCATTATGCTCGACCGCTTAAAAAATGTAGCTATAACGAAAAATAGAATTAGTAATTTAGCTATATAAATATGTATACCAAAGAGTATATATATTAAGATAATACTTGACAATTTCTAATAGACAAATTAGAAATTACAACAACACGTTTAATTAAATTTGATGAAAAATCAGGCAAATGGTGTTTTATTTTGCATCACACACGAAATCACACTCATGGTCCATATGTATGTATTTATCATCAAATGGAATGCATGACGACAACGAAGATGGCTCACACACTGTGCAGCTGACCTGATCAATTTATTGCCGGTCCAAGACCACAGCGACAACGACGACGATGATAGTTCTTTCGTTTTAAATCTATAGCAGCAGCGCAATAAATTTTACCCTGTTGCACATTTCTCTTTATAGATTTTCTCGAATTTTTCATGATGTTCTATCATTTTTTGTTGTTGTTACTGTTGGTCATATTTTGTTTTAGTGGGGTAGGGTAGGTATTCATTTTTTCATAGCGCATTAACAAGCTACTTGCGTTCAAATCAGAACGCCGCCGCCACCGCTGATGATACAAAATGAATAATACAAATTGCAGTGTGTACCGTTTTTGATATGGAATCTAATCGCGCACACACACATTAACACTAGTGCGGCGTGCGTTCAACTATGCCTGGGTAGCATTTACTTGCTAACCATCATCCATCCATATAACCAATCATGTTTGTTGTGCGCGGATGGCTGGCTTGCTTGTCCATTTGTTTTCTTCGGAGGTTATTTGTTCAGCGGTGGTGTGTTGTTGTTTGTTTGGTGGTCTGGGCAGTCACACATTCATCCATTCATGCAAAACTTTTCAAAATTATTTATATGGAATGTAAAGCAGGGCTGGCAGGCCTGTCGTCTGCCTGTTGCTTTAACTTCAATTGTTGAACCTCTGTGTGTTTACTTTGTTGTTAGCTCTGTAAAATTCAATTCAAAGTTTGTTCTTATCAATTCCTATTTGTCCGTGTCTGGGCCACCATTGAAAAATAGCACCAACTTACCTACCTTCTTTTTATATCTCTCTTCCTCTCTCTCTATCTCAACACATAATTGAGAATCCATTTGTGTTATATTGACTTGTTTTCGATTATTTTTTATAATTAAAGGCAACAAGTTGTTGATTTATTTATTTAATACCACTCCTTACTTTTCACAATCCTATTCAGAATCATGCATGAATTCCAACTGGAATGAAAGATGATAAAGAGGAAGGAGAGAGAGAAAGAGAGTTAAGTTGGCAAAGTCAGTCTTGACATATGAGCGCAAACATTACTGTCACATGAGACAGAGGCCTAAGGTGGCATATCCACACATTAGTTTTATAAAGTTAAGGTAAACTGACAAATTGAAGGAAGAAAATTTAATTACATTAAGACGATTTAATAGATTTTTAATAATAAAAGAACATTATTAACTAAGATGTTTTCCAATTGGGACACAATAAAAGATGTGATTTCTCTTTCTCCTTTGGTAATGTTGTGATATTTTGACATTACAGTAACACATGAGTTAGGTACTTGAAGTGACATAGTCACACATTAGTTTTGTGTGCAAAATGTTATATATATGAAAGCGTTTTGATAATTATTTTTTAATAGTCCCTGAATTGCAAAAAAAAAAAAATAAATAAATAAAGGGGCAGGGCTAAATGCCGGTTTTTATGGATGAGAAGGTTGGGTAAAGACTATTGATGTGCATTTTTGATATATGGCTTGAAATTAATTTACGTGTGTAAATATGCCGAGAGGTAGTATGACCAAAATATGAAGTGGGGAGGCAACACATAATTTTTTTATTTTTAAATGTTATAATGAGAGAAAATTGTTGTTGCAGAGCCCCACTACTGTTACACAGTGGGCAGATATCCTCAGTCCCAACAGACCGTAAAACGAGAGATTAATATGATTTATGGTAGTATAGCAATACATTAATTTTATTCTCGAAAATTAAATATGAAGTGGAAAGGCGACACTTCAATTTTCAATTTCTTATTTTAAAACAGGATACGTTGTCGTGGAAATCTGAGAAGAATGTAATTAAGGTGGCTTGACCACACACCAATTTTTGGGCGTTGAAGTGTAATGTTTTAGGAGCAAGGCGACAAGGCAATTTTCAGTCTTATTTAATCGAACTACAATATAAAGTAACAAATCGGCTTATTTCGACTTACTGTTAGATATTATGTAAGAACGAGAGATTAATGTGATTAAAGTGGCTTTGACCACACATTAATTTTGAACCTAGAAATTTAATGTTTTAAAAATTTTTATTTTAAAAATAAATAAATGTTAACACCATGACGACACATCAAATCACACACTTTAAATTTCAATATACATACTTTGTTATTGCATTTAGCCATTGGCTAGAAGTTCTTTTCATGTTTTTGATTTTTCGTTTTCCTTTATGAAAGTAAATACACACATTGCCTGCCCTATGACATTTACCCAGTGTAGCGCGAACTAGTATATTTCCTTCCGTCATTTTATAATATGTACTTTGATACTATACTAAGTATTGTTCAATATGAATTGTATATTTACATATACTATGGAAAGGTATTACACTTTTACGGAACAAGGAATGGCAGTGACGCAAATACAGAGAATATAAAATATGTACAAGAGGAGGATATAAATGTATTATGTAGATTTTATCCTGTAAATATCTATATGAGAAATATTTTTGATGTGGAAAAGAAGTAGGGGTCAATGTGGAGTATAAAATTATAAGTAGTTTTTATTTAATATCGGAATATTTTGTTATAGTTTTATTGAAATCATGAAGGTATTTGGTCAAATTTTGTATACAATTGTTATATCATAAAAATAGATGGACTTTTTAATTACGAATAATTTGAGGTTTATTAATTAATTAATTTTTTTGTAATTTACAATATATGCACATGCTTGTCCTTATCCATATGTAGAACAATGGCCATATAAAGACTTTGTATATGAGATATAATTGTTGTTTAGGTTATCGATTTTAACGAAAAACCTCATTCTTGTGTCTGCGTCACATTTTCAAACCCACATCAAACTTGATAAATTACATTGCACCCCAAAAGACCTTCTCTAAACACAAAAGAAAGAAGTGAACAGAGAATTTAAATAATTTGTGAATACAATACTTTAGAATTTATAGTTTTGGGGTGATTTTATTTATTATTGGGTGAAATTATTATACCATTATCATAAATTTATTTATTATTGTTTTAATATAATAAAAAGCTTTAATAATATTTATTTCTCGTTTTTTTATGCACAGCTTTAATAATATTTATTTTATGCAAGTATAATGTTTCTAATTTTCACATTTGATAGGTGAGATGAGTGCTTTTTTTCTTTTATTTCCTTTTCTCCCAATTGCGTAGTTTAAAAAATATATATTTTTGAGAATTTACAATTTATAAAATTGACATGTGACCAGGCTTCTTTATTACATTAAGATAATTGTCAGTGGTGAGATAATTCCATATATTTTTTATTTTCCTGTCTCCTTTCTTTCTGTCTTATAATAACGCCAAGCCGTGTAACTACGGCCGATTGGCATGAAGTGATATAAGACACTATCTGAGATGACAATCCTTGGCAAGTAACGTTAAAGAAATATGCGCTCTCACTTTGCCGATCTCTCTCTCTCTTTCTCCTTATATCCAATGTAAACATTACATGCCGTTATATAAATAGAAACAAAGGGAAACAGTGTAAATACGTCCAACGGCCATGATAGTTGTGATATATGACATTAGCTGACATATAACGGAAAACATTATGCGTTCTCTCAAATGATCTCTCTCAATTGCAAATATTGCACGCCGTTATATGAATAGAAAAGATATAATTTAAAACGATATGGCGACACCTCAATTTTATTTTGATTAAAAATGGAAAAAGGTGTAAATACGATCAATATGCGGATACATTATAGAATTTTTAAAGGAATATGGCGACATAAAAATAATGTAAAAACGGCCAAAACCAATGCATGTTTATATATTCTTTACATTTACATGTAAATTAATGAACGTAAACATTCGTTTGAGTTTATATATAACAATCTGGTTTTAATATATATATATATATATATATATACTTCTAGATGGTTTAGAATAATTGAATATTGTTGTATTTAGGCATAGTCAGTCTATTGTTTTACACCACCATTATAATAAGTATTAGTGTACCTTAAACAAAATTGAAACTAATCAACGGCAACGACGACCGACGACAATGGCACAAACAAACAAGTCAACCAACCAGCCAACCATTCAAACGTACATATTGTGGTTTTTAGTTTGCTTTGACATTATTGTCATTGTTGTTGTTGTTGCTAGATTGTGCTGCTGGTGTGCTCTGATATCGCGCGCCCATAGTTTGTGAATAGATGACGAGTGCCAAGGCAAAATTAGTGCATTCACTTTTTGGGTGCACCACGAAACAACAAAAAACCCAACTTGCACCACCCCGCCGCACACTAAGTCTTCAAAAAAAGACAAAACACGATATACAGAAAACTAACGAACGACAGCAACTACAATAACAATGATTGGTTGGTTGGTGCTGCTGCTAATTGTAATGCGAACTATCCAATACTTGTGAACAGCAACAAAAACAACAACACTAAACAAAAGAAGAGGCAGGCAGACGACGACAAGAGGATAAGGAGCAATAGAAACTGAAAGAATCTGAAAAAAATAACAACAACACCAACAAAATCACAGAGAAAGACAAATATTGCAAAAATGCATTTTATAAATACAGACACACAAACACACCCATGCCTACACACACACACAGAGAAGATCTATTTGTATGGGTGTGTGTGTGTTTGATGTGATGCATAGAAGACCGACCAAGTACGTAATACAAAAAAAAGTAATATGAAAAATAAGTACAAAACAAATAGCAAAATAAAAAAGTAGAAGAAGAAAAAAATAGTCACAAACTAGCAAGCTAAAAAACACGGCCGCGCCGAGAGGCAAATGCGCCGCGATAATGTGTCGGGGGAAAAGTGTTAGTAGTAATCTGTGTATCTATTGGATGTGCCACCATACATGCATGCATGATACATACAAATATATTTAAAAAACAAACAACAAGAAACAAAAATTGCATTAACTATGCATGTATGTCGTCTTTTTATCATCGTCATATCATGTCCAAACAAATTATTCTAAAAATTTTTCTTATTCTTGTTAATTATTGATTATTAAAAAATAAATCATTTTAATTTTTAATTAACCATGTGATTTAGAAGTCAAAATTACCCTCAACAATCTTGCAACACGAACGATTGACAGAATGCCAGTGATAATTAGGCGACATTACACTACCCTACAGTATACACTACACACTACAGTATACTCCACATTTCTTTTAATATCTCATTCTCTTCTCTTTTTTATGGCCGTTGATTTAAATTAATTTAGTGAAATTAATGTTATAATTATTAGGATAAAACATTTAATTTCCTATTTTTCTACATCATATGGTTTAACTGACAAGCCTTCCTGCCAACAATTTGGCAACAATAGTTTGCAAGCGATAGTTAGGCGACATTAAACTACACTTTTACTCCTCATCTCCTTGTATAGCTTCTTCTCTTCTCTTGCTGTTTTTTAATCTCCAATGATTTAATTTATTTCAGAGAAATTCATTAACTTGTTATTTGTTATTATTTTAAACGGCATATACATTAGAACTTTTTACAGGGTTAACCCACTTTATGAAGATTTATTTGACATATATGTAAAGAAATTGACAATTGAAACCCACTGGGTTAACGAAATCCGGTTAAATGTAAACGTACTATAACATCATATGGTTTATATGACAGCATTTCCTCCCATTAATCTGGCAACACAAACGATTGACACAATGCAAGTGATAGTTGGGCGACGTTACACACACAATAACCCCACATCTCTTTGCACCTCTCACTCACACTCTTCGCTCACTGTCGCTGCATTATTTGACATCTAGACTCTAAATTTCATTTATTTCAGAGGAATTAATTAATTCGTTGTTTGTTATTATTAAAAAAAGCTTATTTGTCCATCTTTTTTTACATCATCTGGTTTATATGACAGCATTTCCATCACAACAATCTGGAAACACAAACGATTTACACAATGCAATTGATAGTTGGGCGACGTTACACACAATAACCCCCACATCTCTTTGCATCTCTCACTCACACTCTTCTCTTCTCACTACCGCTGTCGCTGCATTATTTGACATCTAGAGAAATCTGGCGGCGGTTTCTGATAATGAATTGTTATATTTGCAAAACAAGCCACCACAGGCCATTATCGTTCACTATTTAAGCAAATAATATAAAAAACAACAAGAAGAAAAAGAAGCAATGTCTATACCCAAAAGGGCGAAGAAAACTAAAAAAAATAAAACGAACTAAAACGCATCAGAAAAAATATATATTATGAAGACACAAAAAACAAAGAGCGCGAATTGCATGGCGGCATGGCAATGCAACAACAAGAACACATTGACGTGCGCAGCAGCAACAACGGCGACGACGACAACGACGTCAACTAACAACCTTTTTGTGAATAATCGAGAAATTTCATCAAAAAGGCACAAACTAAAGCAAGAAGGAACAACAGAAGAAGAAAAAAATTGTGTACAAGGTGCCTGCTGCATTTTGCTTGTTGCTGTCAACTTTTGTTTTTTAGTTCTTTTCGCGCTATTCCCCATTAAAAAAATCTTTACTGCTGCACTCCACTACATCACGCATAGTTATGTATGTGAGTACATATTGTGGAATAAAATAGCAACGAGATTTTGAGTTGTTATTCAAAACAAAACTTAACTAGCTCTAGCCCAGCTATTCATGACAAATTATATCCAAGATACTTCAACCAAAACACTCGTACACCCTCTACACACCTCCAGCAGTAGTTTGGTCGTCGTAACAATTGATATCTTTGTTATCCACATCAAACAATAAGTTACATGACTTGATTTCCGCTTAGAAAGCGGGAGAGGAGCAAGCTTTTGTGGACCATCATTAAATTGTCTATACAGACGGATCCAAGATGGAAGAAGGACTGGCGTCTACTGTGAAAGGCTAGGCCTTGAGTTAACCTACAAGCTGGATAGCAACTGTAGTGTTTTCCAAACTGAAATCTTCGCGATTTGGAAGGCAGCGGAATTGATAAAAAGTCTGGATACAGAGATCGTTGAACCGATGACAGGAATCATTACTGGTCATTGCAATATCAGGGCCTTTACCAGTAAGTGGGACCATGATGCTACTGATTACTGTAGATACTGCGTTGATAGAAAAAAACATCGCCTATTGCAGACGCCAGAAAAAATATTTTTTAAAAAGTTGAAGGTATAGATGAGGCATTTTTTACTTAGATTTCCGTAGACCTGTCGTGGGAAGTTAGGCTGTAGTGAGAATCCTTAACCCTAGGTTAGGTTAGGAATGTACGGTTGTTAGGGAGAGTTAGGAAGAGAGGGAGAACATAGTAGGAGAAGGAGAGCCTAGAGATGGTTATTTTTGACAAAGCCTAGGATCTGGTTGGGGTATACTTTAGAGAAAAAGCTAGATTATCAATTTCATATCTTTTAAACTGTTTATGTCGATGGACATCTACAGAGGACATGTTCAATTGTCTTAAAGAGCCGCCTTACTATCGACATATAGTCACCGGTCCCGTATTATCGGCAGCAAGTGTTTTGACTATCTCGGCCGCTTTCGTGATTGCAAGGATTTCTGCTTGAAAAACGCTAAAAAGTTTGTTAAGTTTATATTATTAATTCTCTACAGTAAACGCCTGCGCCAGTGCCTTCTTCCATCTATGACCCGTCTGTGAAAAATGGCAGAGGTAAATCCTTAACCCTAAAATTAAAACGATTAGAAAAATGTATTTATACTCGTATTCCAATTGTATTTATACTCGCATCACAATTAACTTTCAATACGATTCCAAATAATGGTTGGAATGGTATTCTGTTTTATTACACTTTACCTACCATTTCAATACCCCACAACTTTCCAAGATGACGATGATGAGGAGGAGGTGGAAGATATTCTATTGTTGAAAGTTGTTGTCTTTGTTTTCTTTGTATTGCGCTTAGTGTATGACATTCTGTGTTTTGTTCTTTTCAATCTCTTTTCCATTTTTTCCTCGTTCGTTGTTATTACTATTTTCTTAGTTTTTGCATTTTGAGTATGCGCTTCTACCAATTGCCTGCCTACTGCTGCTGCTTGTACACTGTGTTGTTTCGTTCTGTGTGTAATGATGATGTACCCCATCATTGTGTGTACTTGCTTGATTGCTTTACTTCTCCTGCGCGCGCTGTAAAAATCAGTTGAAAGCAACGACAACAACAGCAAACAAAAGAAGGAAATGAAAACATACCATCAACAAGAAGAAGAAGAAATCAAGTATTGTGGTTCATACCATACAGTTAGTAAGAGAGGTGTTCCTTCCAAAAAGAGTCTGAAAGAAAAGTAGTATAAGTTGTGTTTGTACAACAAAAAAATAAAATAAAATAAGAAGAAAAATCAAAAGAAATAAAAATTACACAAAATCACCAGAAATTTCCAAAGAAACTATTATAATCTCTCTGGTTTGTTGTAATATAACAACAAAAACCGCAAACATCGTTCATGTAATTATTGAATTATTATTGTGTTTTGATATCTTGTTTTCTGAATTTATGTTAGATTGTGTGTGGCACACTTACTCCGACAACTCTTTCCTGGTTATAAGGAAAATAAATTATAATATGGCGGCAATTACGTTACGTTGTATTTCGGCTTAAGATTTATACCGCAAATTATTTGTTTTGCAGCAGTTGTTTTTTTTCTAAGCTTGTTTTTTTGTTTGATGCTTTGTGTGTGCTTTATTCAATTAATATTTCTCGGTATAATGATGACCATTCATCCACCACCACCCTTATACGTTTTAAAATAACGAAGCCAACGGGAGAGATTTAAATTTTTTTGTATAGTATTGCAGCTCGCATTGTTGTTGTTGTTGCAACTGCTTGTGTATTTTTATTGTTATGTAATCTTTTATTTAGGCATTTTTTTGTTCATCTTGATTTGATGTGTTATTTATTGTATTGTGTGTGGTGATGTAGTACAGCATTCATTCATTGTGGTGTATAACAGCGGTGGTGGTTGTTGGCTTTTGGCCTTTTTTGCAATGTTTTTGTTTTCCTTTTTTATATGGAAGTTAATATTATATATTAGAATTCAATTCAATATACATATTACCGTTTTTCTTATTTCTCCTCGTTTTTTTTAATTTCCATAATATTTTGCAGCCAGCCAGCCAACCAGGCATTGCATTTATTTAGTTTGACATTAGCCGTTTTGTTGTTGTGTGCATGTGTGTTGTACCTTGCCACCTCTTCTCTCTTTTCTATCTCTCTTGATAATGTCAAGTCCTCAGTGTGTTTATTACACATACAATTTCTAATTGTGTGTGCAAATTTTGCTTCTTCTTTTGCCGGAATCGATAATTTTTTATGTATGTTTTATTATTTGTTTTCATTTCTTTCTTATTATCCTATCGTCGTTTTCCTTTTTGTATTAAACTGCTATTTAATTTCCCTTTTGCATTTGGTGGTGTTCATCTACGCGGTTCCATAGTGCAGTGTAGCGCATAGTTGACATTTGACAATACAATGTTTCGCTCTCTCCCTTGTTCGTTTTTGTCTTTGTCATATCCGTTTTTGACAACCCAGCTAATGTCACTCCCCCCACCCTCGTTTGACAGTTTTTCTGCACAACAAAATGCGCCTTTGTCACATATGACGGCGTAACTTTGGACTCTTAAACGAACGTTTTGCCGCCGTTATTAGTTTCGTTTAAATAGGGGATTAAAAGGTTTTTTAAGTGAAATTGAAGGTTTTTTAAGTGCAAATTATTAAAAAAAATAAAATACATATAAAAATTAAGCAAAGTTTGTTAATACTGTCAATAATCTTATAATTAGCAATTTAAAAATATATAATTTAATATATTTACCATGAAATTAGAGCGGACTTGTTTGCCATCAAACACTTTGCATTTTAATGTGAAATTAGAACTTTTAAAGTGAAATTAATAAAAAAATATTAATAAATTGCTAAAAATTAATAAATAATTTAATATAACTTATAATTAGCTTTTAAACAAATATATAATTTTATATATATTTGCAATAAAATTTGGCATATTTGTTTATGACAACCCAGCTGTTCTCTGTTCTCTCTCTCCCTCATTGTCATTTTTGTCAAACTTTTTGCCGCCGTTGTTAGACTTGTTTAAAGGAGAATTGGTTTTTATATGAACTTAAAGTGAAATTAATTAGAAAAATATTTAGAAATCAAAGCAAAGTTTGCTAATAATATTAGAATTAATAATTTAACAATATATATTTTAATATGTTTACCATAAAATTGGAGCGGGCTTGTTTGTCACTAAACGTTTTGCCTTTTAAAGTGAAATTAATAAAAAATATGAATAAATTGCTAAAAATTAATAAATAATATAATAGAACTCATAATTAACGTTTTAAAAAATATATAATTTAACATATTTGCAATAACATTTGGCATATCACTTTATGACAACCCAGCTGTTCTCTGTTCTCTCTGTCCCTCCCCCGTTGTCATTTTTGCGCCTTGTCAAACGTTTTGCCGCCGGTTTATTAGACATGTTTAAAGGAAAATTGGTTTTTATGTGAGCTTAAATTTTTTAAGTGAATTTAATTAGAAAAATATTTAGAAATTAACACAAATTAATTAATAATATTAATAATGCAATAATTAACTAATACAAATATATATTATATAATATATTTGCCAATATTTGTGAAATTTGAGGTTACCACAAATTAATTTTGGTTTAATAAATTTGAATATTATAATTAACTATCAAAAAATATATAATTTAATAAATTTGCAATTTGAGCTCTATTTTTAACCGCAACATTTGGTCTCGTTTTTTGAGATTATGTAGTGGATTACTTGACTGGAATTTCAGAAAATATCAAAAACCTGAAAACCCATTGGATTATAATGAAGTAATTTTTTTTACTTTAAAATATTTTAAATAATAATACCATGATTATTTTTAGTTATCCTTTTTGCTTGGTGTAAGGATAGGAATGTATACCTATAGCGCAAAATACCACTATGTCTTGATTCGATTTTACGGAAAGGATCTTTTAAACTGTATTTGTATATATTTTATTTATCTTCTTTAAAACAATTCTAATAAGTATTTGTTTTTTTTTTCTTTACAGTTTGTGACTAAAACAACGATAACAATCGAAATTTAATACAAATATATTATTAATATATATTGTAAAAAAAAAACAAACAACAATTCCTACAATATACACCAAACAGCGATCCTCCCAAATAGTTGTTGTGTGCGTAGTGGCCACTACAGCATATTTGACTACACAAAATCGTCCTAAAACGTCGTCGTCCCCCCAATAACAAACTATAACTATTTTGAGTGAGAAAACGTTTAAACAAACAACGATCGTCGTGGAATCATACAATAATTGTTGTAAACGTTTCCAACGGAAACCAAAGAAACGTAAACGACATTATTGTATTAAGCGACGAATAATTTTAAATCGAAGAAGAAAATTTGTCCAAACCAACCGCAACTATTTTAGCAGCATTACACCTGCCCAACAGCTACAAAGTCGCAGTAGTAGCTGCCACACGACGAAACGTAACAACCACAACAAATCGATAAAATTTAAAATTAAAATAAATCTCAAAGTTATGTTGATTGATGTGATGGCTAATAATGTAATGTTGCCCAAGAAGTGTATTCATCAACGATCAACAACAACTCAATTAAAGAATTATTTATTAAAATCGTCAAATACGGACTATTGCTTTGAATTAAGCCCCCATGATTTTGGGGGCCCGCCACTATTTTGTGTACAGCAGCAGCAAAAGGAAAAGGAGCCACAGCAGCAGCTATACAACAAGGGCTTGTTGTGTCACTACAACAACGACAATATCCAAAACCTTCAAACGCGACTAACGACTAGCAGCAGCTTACAAAGGAAATGTCATAACAACAAATCTGGGGCCACAAAAAATCATGATAACAGTTAAGTGGTGATAAACAAAACAAAAAAAGAACTAAATAAATACTTTGAAAGAGAACGGTCCAGAAAACAACAACTGACAGAGATTGCAGTATAAGACGAAAAAAAAAACATAAACTATAAAAAAAGTAAAACCGAAAATTTAAATATTGAAAAAAAATTAAAAAAAAAAAACATTGTAAAGAGAAAACCTGCAAAGAAAAAAACAAAAACGTTTGCAGTTATCCTGTGGTACACATTTTGACGGCCGATAGTTTTTTCTATTATTATTTTAGAGGTGTTAAATTAAGGTATGTAGAAATGAATTCATTTGTAATATATATTATTTAACCATTTTCCCAATATATTTTGTTTATAGCCCAAGAAAGAAAATCAAAATGGATGCAAAATATTTTCCAGTAGTATTTGTCTAAGAGCTATAATCAAAATATATTTTTGTAAACCAAATTATTATTTATTGTAGTGTGTATTTATTAACAATTTCAAATATAATTTACAAAATTTGTGTGATATAAAAATGTTATTACAATTTTATAACTCGAATATTCGTTGAGTTCAAATTTTATATTTAGATTTCATATTTAAACACGTTTTTGAGTTTATATTTTAATTTTCCAATATTAAAATTCCACAAATTTTGTAAATTAGTATTCGAAAAGAAACAAAAAATCATCTTCCTTTTCCTTTTTGCATAACTTTTGTATTTTTCTCATCATTTTGTAAATCAAAAAACAAAATATCTAAAGAAAACAAACAAAAGAAAGGATTTTTAATATTGCAACAACAAAAATAATAATGCCCATGCCATCATCGGGTATTATTGTAGTTGAAAAACCAAGCACTACTTTAAATACAAAAATCAGCACTACTACTACTACCACTACTACTAACTCAAACAATAGTATCATCACTAATTATCGTCATCAACGACAACAACAACAACCTCTTTATCATAATCATCATCAACATCCTCATCATCATCCTTCTCATCATAGTTATCATCATCGTCATCATTCTAGTACTAGTAGTAGCACCACAACAGCCTTACAAGCACAACAGCAACAACAACAACGACATCAACAGCCAGAACAACAAAACCGGCACATTAAATATTTCGAATATTATGAAGCTAATAAAAATTCACAATTATTGTCTCAACAGAAATCATCATCAACGTCGTCGTCAGCAGCAGCAACAACAATTGTTGGTCCTTTATATCAAAAACAACAGCAGCAGTCTAGGAAAGTAGACATAATACCGGACAAAGAAGAGAAAGAGCGCCAAGGATTGCATAGCGCAATAACAACAACACTATCATCATCATCATTGACAACAACGTCAACGTCATTGTCAACCTTGACCTTCTCCTCAACGTCCTTGACGACTACAACAAAACCACAACATTTACACATAACAACCATTAAAGCCGGGCCCATGCCACATACAACCAAACAACTCCCACAACAACAACAACAGCAGCATACTTTACATAACAACAGTCAGCAGCAGCAACAACAACAACAGCAAATTCTTCATCATACACCAACACAACAACAACATGTGCAGCAAGTTCATTTGTCTAATAGTACAACGACGACTACTGCAGCACAACTACAACAGCAACACCCACATTTACAACAACAAAAACTACAGAAACACCAAACCCATATGATACAAGTGTCCGCCGAGGAATATCTTGAAAAACAACAACAACAGCAGCAACAGGCTCAAATCCACACAAAACCAAACACCAGCAACAACACCTCTTCCAACATGATGATTTCAGCCAGCGGAGAGGTCATACAACAGCAACAAATTTTTAAAATTGTCAGTACGGATGCTGCCACGGGAAATATGATCATTGATACATCGGGTAGTGGTGCGGGTGTGGGTACCACACAAAATGTCGCTCCGAACCCCTCCTCCTCTGCCGCCTCCTCATCGTCGTCGACGACCACATCCAAAGTCTTGCTAAGCAATTTAACGGTATTGTCCAAGCAACAACAGGGGCAAACAACGGCTCAAACTCCCTCGCCTGGAGTTGGACAAACCATAAATTTTGTCAACACCAAACAGATGTATGGCACCAACACCACCACCACACCAGCCACAATTCCAGCCAGCAGTGCTGGAATTATTGGTGCTGGTGTTGGCAGCAAACAGCCTAAATTTACGGGCAATCTTAGCAGCACTCTGGGTAGTTTTAAGAGTACACCACTCAAACAAACTACAAATACCACCCATTATATGCAGCAGGTTGGTGGAATGGTGATTGGAGCTGCTGGTGGTGGAACCACACAGCCCAAGATCAGTATGATGGGTGCAGGTAATCGAAATATGCAATTGTTGGGCAACAACAACACCTCCTCGAGGTTAATGGGAAATCACAGTGGTGTTGGTGGCGGCACAATATTGACAACAAATAATGTCACGGCCGCCAATGCTGCCTCAGCTGCTACTGCAGCCCAGACAATGGTCTTGCAACAACCACATAAATTTCTAACCACAAATAATGTGGCAGGTTCAAAAACAACAACAACAACACTGGGTGGGGGCAACGTCATCAAAAAATCCACTGGTGGTGGTGGTACACTACGCATGAATAACAGCAGCAACATTGGTAGTTCCTCCTCCACGGTGATGACAAATACAACGGCAACTAGTAAACTATTGGGTAATTTGCATGGAGGATCATCATCATCAGCTGGTGGTGGTGGTGGCCAGGGTGTCAAAACGTTTATAACACAAACGTCGACAACAGCTAATGCTCAATTGGCGGCGGCAGGTACAACTATGCAGCAACAGCAACAGCATCACACCACAACAAAGGGCAGTGGATCGAAATCGAAATTTGTTAAACAATATAATAATGCTATTCTTAACAGCGCTGGCGCTGTGGCAATAGCAACATTGCCCCATCAGCAGCAGCAACATCAAACTTCTATTGGTGGCAATACTGCTGGAGGTGCTGCCATAATTGGTGGTCAACAATCGCCTCACCACCATCAACAACAAACAACAGCAACATATTTAAATCATCATAAAACATCTGCAGCAGCAACAACACCCACAAAAGCCAACAAACTAAATTCCAAATATACGGCAGCTGCAGGAACGACAACAAGCAGTGTGGCAGCTCATCAATTACCGGCCGGTACCCAGTTGCATCAGAAAACCGCCATACAGTATCAAACGGCATCGCTCAATAGCAGCAGCTGCAGCAGCAGTGTCGCAATTAACAACAACAACAGCAATATTAAATTTGTTAATGCCCAAGGCACCATAATACAACAAACACAGCAGCAAACAGCAGCGACCCAACAACCTTTGACACCACAAAAAATACAAATTAAACAACAACAACATCATCAAAGCTATGAAAATTTAGTAGATACTCAACAACAACAACATGGCGCTACTGGCGGGGCATCTAACAGCTGCAGTACTACTGCTGGAGGTGCTGGTTCCGGTGGCAATTCCTCACAATTAAGTGATGATATTATGATGGTCAATGGCACACAAATGACCGATGAATTATCGGCTCGTATCCTACAGAGTATGTCACAAAAATCCTTCATCAATCAAAGGTATCAGCAATTGCAGCAACATCAACAAACCTCAATTGTTGGCTATCAGAAATCTCCAAACAACAACAACAACAGCGCGACTAGCAACAATGGCAATATGTTTCCACCGCCACAACAGCAGCAGCAGCAACAACAAAATTCTACCACAAATTCTCCAAATGCATTAGTACAAGGTTCAGCAGGCACATCATCACCATTATCTCAACATCACCACCATATGCAAAATATGGCCAACAACAATGCCAACAATAATCATCATTCGAATATCTTATTATCACCGCGAGAATATACCCTTTATCCGCCAGTAATTGGTTCACCTCAACAATCGTCGTCGGCAACACAGCAGCAGCCGCCACAAAATCATCCACCACCCAGTTCACCAAATCACTATAATAGTGCAGCATCTCCCTCCCACCACCATCAGCACTCCTCTACGGCCGCAACAACATATATGACCAATATTGGTGGTGGTGCAACCATAACACCACATTCGGGAAATATGACAGGCAATGTTGGAACGGCTGCGGCGACATTAGCAGTTGCAGCAGCATCCGCATCGTCATCATCACCTGCTGCAGTATCATCATCATCATCCTCACGTTTAACAACACAAAGTGCACCGAGTTCACGTTCCCAGTCGATGGAACGTAAACTGCATGAATCTTCAATATCACGAAAATCATCGGAGTATTATAAAGTCAAGTAAGTAGAACAGAATGATTCTTAATTCTATCTTTCTCTTATCCAATATTTCATTGTTCCTGTCATAGCATTTCTATATATTTATAATTATTTTACCGATTACAAAATCTATAAATGTCTACTTTTTTGCATGCTCCTCTGACCATTTATTTTTTAATTTCAAGTCAAAAAACAACCTAAATTTTTGAATTTATCCTCAAACCTTTAACATAACCTCAAATTCTAAAACAACCTTAAATTACTTTTTTTCTTCTTCAATAACTTTTTTAATTTCTAAAAAAAAAAATATTATCCCCTTCCCTCTTTTAATCGTTAACAATGCCGCCATTCTGTTCCTCAAAGATTTTCAACATAACCTCAAATTATAAATTTTTTTCTTACCCTTCAATAACTTATCTTTAATTTCTAAAAAAATGTTCCCTTGTATTCATTCGGCATACAATGTCGCCATCATGTCCCTTATATACTTGTTTCCTTGTTGTTTAGCTTGTTCCTCCTTCCTATCATAAATTCCTAACCTACAAAAAATATTTTGAAAATAAATGTAATTACTATTAAATATTTTGTCAACAAATTGTGGCGATTACATCACCACCAACAACTCCATAGAAGTCGTTTCCACGACTGAGGGGGTGCCTACGATCCGAAACGACCCTCGGATCTTTCTTGGCCAAGTTCTACCACCTCAGCCCATTGTGTAAAAGCAACCCTATTGCTTTTACACAATTACAACAACTCCATAGAAGTCGTTTCCACGACAGAGGGGTCTATGATCCGAAACGACCCGAGTCATTCTCGGCCAACGTCTGTCACCTCAGCCCATTGTGTAAAAGCAATAGAGTTGCTACAACAACAACTCCATAGAAGTCCTACTATCAACTCCTAGCCCTTGTCTATATCTGTCGTGAACACAATCGACCATTAATCGAGTTTGTCATAACTTTAACGCCAAGTCCCCATTTCTTTTACTTCTAATATCTCTTTTTCTTCTCCTAATGCCTCTTTTTCTTCTTCTCCTTTTTTATCACCATCTTCTGCAACAACTTTTAACAACAACTAGAATTAATTAATCCTAATAATATTTTTCTTTTTCTTTCATTTCAATCTCTTAAACAAATTTGAACACGACAACAACAAAAATAATATCGAAACGCCAATAAAAATGGCCAATAAACAGCAATCACAATTCCCTGCGTGGTAGTCATAGTAATTTGGCGACAACTTCATCATCATCGCATATACCGTCGGCGGTCGGCGGTGGAGCAACAGGAACGAATTTATCGGCAACAACATCCTCCGGAATTAACACTAATGCTACACTACCATCCAGATCATCTTCAATCCACCAGCAACCACCAACAACACCCTCCGCAGCAGCTGCAGCAGCATCATCAGGACATCTATTTGAATCCCAATCCCAAATTGGTCATTTAAAATCCATGTCCTCAACAACAACATCAGCAGGCGCCGGCGGCAGTCCCTCCAACGATGATGATATTATTGGTGAAGAAATGCGACCCTTACTCGTGGAGACACACGATATACGTTTGCAAATATTGCATGCGGTATTATTGGATCATACCTATGCCAATCCCATGCCTTTGGAATTGCCAACAACATTTGCTGTTCAGCAGACAACGAGCTCGTCCTCATCTTCCGCGAATACAACAAAGAACACCACGACGGTTGTTATTGGTGGCCAGCAACAACAACAACACCACCAGCAATGGTCTTTGGGTGGTATAGGTGCAACAGGCACAGCGGCAACGGCAAGCACGGTTATTGCCAACAACAATAGCAACATTGTTGGTGGTGCGGGTGTTTCTTCAACACCCACCACCTATCCTATGTACAGTTCACAATGTAAGTTGGAAACACTTTTCTTAATACGATTTTTTCAAATATTTTTCAATTTTTTTGTTTGTTTTTGTTTTTAGTATCCCGCCTCCAGCAAGATGATGATGCCTATTCAGCCATTAGTAATAATTCAAGACCAGCCTTAGGTGATATTGATCCCGGTGAGGAAACTGAAACAGCCCCTGAAGCAGAGGCCGAAGATGATTCCGTGACACGTTGTATATGTGATTTAACGCATGATGATGGCTATATGATTTGTTGTGATAAGTGTTGGTAAGTTTGGGTACACACACACATATATATATATATATATATACTTCTGTATTTATATCACCTAACCTCACTTTTCCTTTCTTTTTTTTTAGCGCCTGGCAACATGTCGACTGCATGGGCATTGATCGTCAAAATATACCCGATGAATATTTATGTGAGCTGTGCCAACCACGTCCAGTGGACAAGGCCCAAGCCCGATCCCTGCAATTACAAAAACGTCGAGAACAATCCCAAATAATGGCCCAGGCAGCAGCCGCTGCGGCCGCCGCTTCTGGTGCAGCTGGTACTGCAATTGTTGGTGGTGGTGGCGGCATAAACCCATCATCTAATCTCATAACTGATGCTTTGACAGGTCAAACACGTCTAGCATCTGCATCTGGTGGTTTGGGTACATTTGGTTTGGCTGGGGCAAATTCCGATCCTACAAATCATATGCTGGGAAGTGGAAATTCATCTACCGGCACCACCATGAAAAAGGGTGCAAAAATGCTCAAAAAAGTCAAAGAATCATCTGGCAAGAAATCGAAAAAATCCGATAAATTGTCGGGTGTTGGTACAGCAGCAGGAGGAGCGGGGTCAGCATCAAATACTGCTGGAAAATCCGGTCGCAAGGAAGGCAAAAAGACCACAAAACGTAAACGTGGTGGTGGTGGCAATCATGATGGCAGTTGCAGCAGCGGAAACATGACAGCAGCTGAAAAATATGCCGCCCTCATGGAACAATGGAAAACCAACTATGAAAAGGCAGTGACCAATCATTACTCGCCCGAATTGAGAGCCCGTCTACATGCCATTACCAAACAGCCATTACTCCTGCAATCGATTGTCAATACGGAAAATCCCCTCTTAAAAGAATACAGTAATGGTAATTTGGAATCTAAGGTCCAGACCATACCACATGCCGGTGGCAGGATTTTGGTTAGTACTATGGATCTGCCGCCCAACACTCCCATTTGCGAGCTAAGAGGCAAATATATGCTTACCACCCAGTATAAAACTCAAAATACATCTGTGAATATGAATTGTCCGCCACCAAATAATTATCAGCTGAATAGCTATAAACCGCATCGAATGCCGGGACGTTATATATTTTTCTATCAGTTGCAGGGGGCGGCTGAGGTGAATAGTAGTGCCACCACCCCCACCACAACAACCACCATAAATCCGGATGGTAGTGTAACAACAACAACCATACCGCCACCACCGGCTCAATTAAGCCCGCCCACACCGCCACCCACCTATATGAAGGGTCCGGAAATTTGTGTCGATACCCGCACCTATGGCAATGATGCCCGTTTCGTGCGTAGATCATGCCGTCCAAATGCTGAAATACAACATTTATTCGAAAAGGGTACCATCCATTTATTCATTGTCTCGTTGACGGACATACGAAATTCCACAGAGATTACCATACGCCACGAGCCACACGATTTACAGGCGGTGGAAAATAAGAAAAACAATTCGATGATAATACAACCCACAAGCACGCCCTGTGCCTGTGGTCTGAGTAAGGATTGTATTTTTGGACCACCGTTACCACAATTGCCGCCGGCGGCAAAATCTGGCAGAAAATCATTATCCTTTGGTGGTGGTGGTGCAGGGGGTGCGGCGGCAGGTAATCAATCGGCCAAGCAACGAAAGGCCAATCAACAAAATCTCAATCGTAATCGCTCAACATCGTCAAGTGGTGACAGTAATATGGGTATGGGAAATGTTATGATACCAGGCGGCAACAACAACAATAGTGGTGTTGTTTCAACGGTACCCCTTGGCCTTAACAGTCCCAATAATAACAACTTGCTGTTATCGAATAAAATTGCTGGCCTGCAAAAGAATTCATCACTGGCGATGGCCGCCTCCTCCGCGACTAACAACAATGGTCTTATGCCCCTAACGGCTTCGTGTAACAGCAATTTGAGCAATGCCTCCTCAAGCTCCTCAACATTGACAAGTTTAATGCACGACTCGGGAATATGTACATCATCATCGTCGCCATCGGTGTCGATACCATCGCCAACGCCACATATGCATTCACCCATACAGCAGACAACACAGACGACAACACAATTGCAACAACAGACACAATTGAAGCCAATGCAAATGCAACAGCAGCAACAATTAATGCAATCCCTGCCCACACCATTGATTCTGACAGCTGATATGCAACAACAGTCGCAACAGCAGCAAGTTTCACATGGAATTGCTCATTATGATAGTCCTGCTGCTGCTGGTCCACAACAAACTACAATGGTTGCTCTGCAATCACCACAACTTTGTGCAGTGCAGCAGCAACCACAAGCACCACAACAACAAGTAGTAAATATTATGGCCCAGGCGACAACCCAATCACCCAATGTCTTGGTACCTCCCCAAGAAATGGCGAAGGATCATGCAATGGCGGCGGAGCCATGTGGACAACAAATAACTCAAGCCCCTGCTGGACAATTGTGTTTGATAACCAGCACCCATCAAACAGCAGAAACAACACCCCCGACACAAATACAACAAATCATTTCACCCCACCATCATCAGCAACAACAACAACACCTTTCAATTCCCTTGCAACACATTGCTCAAGATGTTTCACCTGAAGCTTCAATTGCGGCCACAGCCTTACAAACCTTAAATTGTTCCCAAGCGACAGGAGGAGCAGGAGGTCATATTGTAACTGGCGAGTCCTCCATACAGCCATCACAACTTGTCATGGCTGCGGTGCATAGCACCAACGCCACCCTGACTTTGGCAGACAATTCCCCACAGCCTGTCAACAATCTTTCCCATGAAGCTCAACATAACCTACAACAAGAAATACCCATGGCAACATCGCCCATGCAAAATTCATCCTCTTCGCCTCAGGCGGCAAATAAATCTCCACAAAAAGATCAGCACCAACACCACCCAACAGGACGTAGTAAAACTCCCGCCAAATATGGACGCACCACTAGCTTTTCCGAAGACAATAGTGGTGCAGGTGGTGATCCGCAACAACAACATAACGAAGACAATAGCTCCTCCTCCAACACCCAGCCAAATTCCTCGTCCACCCCCAAAGAGAAACCCAAACTCTCACGAGAAGATCGTAAAATGGAGGCCATACTGAGGGCCATTGAAAAAATGGAACGTTCCCAGCAGCGTAAACAGGAACAGAAACAGGCCAAAAGGCAAAATTCCTCTGGTGGTGGCAGTCACAATACCACCCCCACATCACCGAATAAAACATTCGATTCGGCCGATAGTTCCGGTACAAAACGTTCCAATTCCCATTCGGCAACGAGGACCAAAAAGAAACGCAAGGCCGGTAGCCGTAGCTCATCACACAATAATCAAAGGAAGCGTAGGCAAAGTCGCATCAACAGTCAGGAGTCAATTGAAGGAGGAGGAGGCTGTTCTGGTGTTGGTGGTATGGGTATGGGCGGCGGCAGTGGTTCCTTTGGGGATCATGATGCTGCAATTACCTCGGAATCAGATGGTGGTTGTGCAGCAATGCTTTCACCGCCCATACAAACTATGGCGGCCAGGAATGCCAGTCCAACAAAGGTGGCCACCGGTGTTGTTGACAGTAGTCACATTGCCAATAATGTCGATCAGGCAGCCGGTCTCTTAATGGCATTTGCCAATCCCATGGTGGTGAATTCTCACACGGAGCCACAAAATCCACAACAACAACAGACAACATCATTGGAACCACAATCTCCCCAAAGATCCGCTGCACATCACTATATGTTGGGTTCTCAGGAACAGCAGACACCAACGACGCCAAGGGCCGTCAACTCCGCCTCATCACCACCACCTACTCCACCCTCCCATTTGAGTAGTGCTTGTCTGTTAATTGAAGCTGCTATGGGTCCTTTGGAAACCAATTTAGAGGATGGTAGCCATCCAACGGAATTTAAATATCCCCTGCAGACGAAGACCAAGAAATTGTTAATGAACAATTGGTTGCACAGGACCGAAGGTGGAGGAGAAGAAGAAGGGGATGATAATTGCCAGGCAGCAACACCAACATTGACCATGCCACCACAACCCCCACCGGTTGCAACAGGTTTGGATTCCCTGGTCCAGGCTGCCCTCTACGATGTCAATCAAACAGCAGCCACAACTACGGCGATCAACAGCACACCAGAAATGCCTCAAAATCTAAGTTTTGTGGCTCAACGTGTTGAGGAATTTATACAGCAGACCGAGGGAGGACCACCAACACCACCTCCACAACATCAGCAGCAACACCCACACCAACCGCTGCCGCCTTCCACCTGCTCTCAACAACATTCCTATGGCTATGAACAGCAGACGCCGTCTCAGCACCACCAGCAAATCTATGCAACAAGTCCAGCAATTGATTTGTCTCTTAAGCAGCACACAGAGAGAACTACCACAGATGCACCCGCACCCCAGAAAAACTTCCATTTACCCCTGCAGGTTAGCACATGCAGTAATAATTCATCGGTCAAGAAACGTTGGTTACGTCAAGCCATTAGCGAGGAGACCCATGAGGAGGCATTAAATGGTAATAATGCCAATTCCATGACAATGACCACATCCTCGCCATCGCCAACAACATCCACCACATTGGTTACGAATTTAATAAATTCCAATCCGCCACAAATGGCAGCGACAATTGTTACAACACCCGCGCCAGCTTGTTCGCCAGCCTCCAATGTTCCAAACGGGTTTACAACGCCATTAAAGAAACGTCGTTTATTGCTGACCGATGACAAGGAAGAGGAAGATCAAATGGTTGCGCAAGCAAATAACAACAATGCTGCCGCAGCAGTGGGTCAAGGAGGAGCTTCTACATTAAGTGTTGAGGTCATAGAACCCGTACCCCATGAACCAACTGCTGATAATCCAGCATTAATGGTTGTTCCTCAATTGGAGGCCTATCCCAAAGAGGAGAAAGAGGTAGAACCATGCATCTATCCACACCAACAGTTCGTCAAGCAAGAAGAGGAACCACCTACCGTTTTCCCTGAGGATGGCCAAGAAGATGTTGATGTCGATGTTGAGAAATGTGAACCCACAGCCGCAGACTCGAGAGAATTATTGTTGAACGCCAGCGGCGAACAGGATGTGGATGTAACCTCAACAGCATTTGAAGAAGAGGAAGGGGCATGTAAAATGGATATTGTTATAAAACATGAAGCCATTCCGCAAGAACCTTCCAATCACATTAAAACCGAAGTCATCAAAGAAGAACAAGGAGAAGAAGTTGAAGAAAAACATCGGCAGCAGGTAGAGGCGGCTATGTCATCTCAACCCCCCGCTGAATTTAATGATCAGGAAGATGATGTTGATATTTTGCGTTCACCCAGTCCGGGTCGGGAAATGATTAAGGCCGAAGATAATTTGGTTAAAATTGAACCGGAGGATACCAGTGGCAATGAGGATGTTAAAATCGATGTCGAAAAAGAGGAAGAAAGTATGGCAGCTGATGATGTTGTGGTGACAGCAACGCCATCGCCGGCGCCTCAGACTCAATTGGTTAAAACGGAGGATTGCAAGGCGGCGGAGGTAAAGGAGATTATTACAATTAAAAATGAGCCCGGACCACCTTTGCAGTTTGAAATGAAAGAGGAACCCAAAGTGGAGCAAGGCGAAAACAAAGTTTTCAATGTCACGGAAAATATTTCCAAGTTGGAAAGTTTTGAAACGAAACGGGAAACTGACCACGAAGCGGCGGATATTGAAGTGGAGGAACCAAAACCCAAGCGCTTGAAACTGGAAGAACAAGCTGAGCAGTCAGCAGGTGAAACCACCAGCATCCCTACCAGTAGCAGTAGCAATTCTACCTCCTCCACAGTCATCTCCTTGATGTCGTCATTTAAGGAGGAAAACAAAGCCACCAAGGTAATGGACAACAAGGAGATCAAACTGGAAACCAAACCTAAAATTGAAAATCAACAAAATTCTGCTGCCATTAAAGTGGAAAAACTGAAAATGGAAGATTCCCGCAATTCGGAAGAAGTTGTGGTTTCATCCACAACATCTGTGATGGCCAAAAAGGTGGTCAAGGTTGATGCTGATAGTAGTACCCCAACGACAACGGCAACAACGTCCACTTATGCAAGTGGCCGAGATAAGGTGGCATCATCATCACAAGCCATTACAACAACGGCCAATAGTCAGGTATCTTCTACAGCAGCCACATCGTCATCCTTGACTTCATCTTCGTCATCCACCGCCTTGCAACGAAAGGCCACCTTAAGTGATGATGATATTCAGGCACGTTTACACAACTTCCACAAGGAGAATATACTATTCCTGCAGTCGCGCAATAAAAAGTCTAAATTAAGTTCCTCCAATTCCACCACATCGCTGAACAATGACCTGCAGAAACATAACCACAAAAATAGCAGTAGCAACAGCAGCAGTGTCACATCAGGCACCACCAATGTTAATCACCATAATCATCATCACCACCATCATCATAATCATCATCATAGCAGCAGCCACCACAGTCGTCAGGAGGACAAAGAAAAATCGGATAAATTATCTTCGAAATATAAAAATTCCTATTCATCCTCCTCGAGCGCGGTTGGTGGAGGATCTTCTTCAAGTTCCAAAAAACCAAAGCTACATAAAAGGGAAAGGACCACAAGTTCCAGTAGTTCCTCAAATAGTCATAAAAATTCCGCAACACAGATTTCTTCTTCCTCCTCATCATCGTCGTCTTCGGCAAATAAACATTCGGTTGTGAACTCCACATCCTCCTCGTCATCATCTTCATCGTCTTCAAAGAAATTGAAATCTTTGAAAAAATCCTCTTCGGGCTCCTCAACATCATCGAATAATTCTACCACGTCCTCCACCTCTTCCTCATCTGGTTCTGGTGGCGGATCATTACAAAATTCCCATGCAGCCGCCTCCTCGGAAGCTGTGTTGGTGATGAGTAATAAGGAAAAATCGGCCCGACAACGTACCACATCATCGAGCAGTAGTGGGGCCACAACACCATTGCAACCTGCAACAGCAGTATTTGGTTCTAGCAATGGCAATACAACTAACACCACCCTCACCCCCCTAACCTCAAAAAAGAAACAACTGAACTTTGAATTGGAATTAACCAAAGATATGCATTTGGTTAACAGTGTGCCCGTGGGCAGTGGTGGTGGTGGCGGTAAACATAAGCGCCAAGAGTCCGAGTCCGGTCACACCTCATCGGCCAAGAAATCACGCAAAGACTCTTCGTCGTCCGCGGTAGCGTCCGGAAAAGAGGAACAGAAAAATGGCAATAATAAAAATCATAATTACAAGTCATCGTCCGCCACGTCCACCTCCAGTTCTTCATTGGCCTCCGATAATAAATTACCAGAAAAGGAAGAGAAAAAGAAAACATCACCTGCTCAACCCCCTGTAAATGTGGCATCATCAGCTGCTGCCGCAGCCCTGTCAACCAAATCAGCAAACACCACCCATAATGCTCAGGCGACAGAACAAATAATGGTTGTCGATACACAAACCTCTCAGGTTGTCTCCTCCAATAACGAGGAAATGTTAAGGCCACCCTCCTCCAGTACAACATCTTTACCATCACCTGCCATTCACATCCTAAAGGAACATCCCACATTACCACATTTTAATAATGTGGTTTTGGCAACATCGAATCCCTCATTAGTAACCACTCCACCTGCTCCTTCTCCTCCAGCACCAACATCTACGGCCGCCATGGCATCAGGAGTACAAAACATTCCAGTTCATGTAAGCAATACAATGCAGCCACCACCACCATTGTCCGCCATTTCAACAGGTGGTGGTCTATCATTATGTTCCACAACGGCTGCATCTATTGCCGCAGCTTCACCACCCTGCCCACCAAGCGGCAGCACAAATCATTTGCCATTTTTCAATACAATTTATGGTAAACTTTTGGATAATCCCTCCTCCTCGGCAACATCGTGTGCAAATGGCAACAGTTCACCAGCCTCCGCAATATCCTCTGCAGCAACAACCACCTCAACTGGTGGTGTGCTTTCCGAATATTTAGATACCAAATTGAAGAGCTTAAATAGTCTTGGTGGCTATGTAAGTCACACAGCCCTATTTGGTCTTAACAATAGCCCTCACCACAACAACAAAGATGTTGTCAACTCATTGACAAAGGATATCACCGGTTGTGAAATGCCAGCACCACCACCACCAACTAATTCCAATTCCACATTGCTATCATCGGTTACACCGTCCTTATCATCACTAAATGCCAACACATCCTCCATATCGACGTCATCATCGTCGTCACCTGCCTTGAAAATCCTTACGAAAACCGCAAGTCATGATCCACGTTTAAATCCACAATTGACGGCACCGGAACCACCACCTCAGCCCAAACGTAAACTATCCATTAATGAATATCGTAAACGTATGCAGCAGACCACAAGCAGCAGCAGCCCAGCCAACACCAACAGCAATAGTGGCTCGGAGTTATCATCATCAGGCAATAGTCTAGCTGGAACACCCACCACACCACCAACTACAGCCCTGCTAGAATCATCATCCCCGGTCATAATTAATAAATGCACTCTAAACTCACCGGAACGTCTAACACAGTCGGTCGATTCACAAAT
Organism: Musca vetustissima; assembly: GCF_032173495.1. Taxonomy (NCBI): domain Eukaryota; kingdom Metazoa; phylum Arthropoda; class Insecta; order Diptera; family Muscidae; genus Musca; species Musca vetustissima. The sequence continues at coordinate 137,096 of NW_026874689.1, forward strand.
CCAAAAGGAGATAATTGCCTCAAGTTCCTCGGCCCCCTATGATTCATTGAACAGCAGCAACAGTAGTTCGACCAGTAACAGCAGTCTATTGAATGATTCACTTTTGAAATCGTCTTCCCTGGCTGAAGAGGATTCAACAAAAGGTAAGTAGATCGAAGCTACAACAAAAGTTTTATTTTTTTTCTAAAATCGTTGTTCTTTCTATTCATCCAATTCAGGACAATTCAATGCCGCCCCCACACTCCTCGAAAAACAACAGGAAAGCCTCTGTGCTCGTTTGAAATCGTTAAAAGAAAAACAAGGCTTGACTTTGGGAGGAGGAGTTGGTATCGGAAGCCTTGGCGGAGCCGGAAGTCTGGGTGTTAGTCGTTCACGATATTCATCGTTTAGTGAAACGGGTTTAACGGAATTTTCATTGAGAAGAGGTATGTAGAGTCTAATTTTTTATTTGAAGGACGGACTATTCATAGGCGTAAATTAAAAAAAAAAACTTATTTTTAAGAATATATCATAGGTTTGGATTCTTAAAAAAAATTGTTAAGGATCATAAACCGAGTAAGGTCAAATGGTGGATCCGCGAACTAACTAAAATGCGGCGACAATTCAGGCGTCTTAGGCGGTGCTTCCAAAGAGTCAGGCGTGTCAATGCGGAAGATTTAGCGCAGCGTAAATCCGAATTCCTTGCTGATCTTAGTACGTACAAAAGACGAATTGTCTAGGAGTACATAAGACAATTGGAGCTGCAAATGAGGCGGCAACGACAGCTTACCAGTTTAGTTGCAGTATTTGCGAAGACTAAGATGTGTGTGATCATAACCTCATTGAGATTTTGGCCACTCCGAGGGGACGTACGCAGGGCATGGGACCATTATGCGTACTGTGTCAGGTAGTTTGCTTTGTGGACTTTAGGGCATGGACCATAAATGACCAGGTCAGCTTCTTGAATGAGCAGCGTCAATGACATATTCCTTGATAGACGCCGTCAGGCTAAACCGAGTAAGGTCAAATGGTGGACACGCGAGCTAACTACAATGCGGCGGCAATTCAGGCGTCTTAGATGGCGCTTTCAAAAAGTCACGCGGCGTGCCAATGCGGAAGATTTAGCGCAGCGTAACACCGAATTCCTTGCTGATCTTAGTTCGTATAAAGATGGGCTGTCTAGGAGTAAAGAAGACAATTAGAGCTGCAAATGGGAAGAGATTTGAACGGAACAATGGAGATGATCCACGGGGTGGGTCTAAGAGACAGGTTGACCTACGTAGCAAGCAGCTCTGCGACAACCACCTCGGGGTGGGGGCTTTTTTTGGAACATTCTTTCCGGATTCGGAGAATCCATCATTTCCTTCGTTTGTTGATGAAATGAGCTAGCCTCCGGGTTTATATCGTATAGAAGTCGTGGACAGTATCTGTCGGGTTAGAAGTAGAAAATGGCCAGATATGGATGGTATGACTGGAATGATGCTGAAAGCTATTTGTGGCAGGTCATGCCGGAATATATTGAGTCCGTTTTCTCCAGCTGCATTCGTCATGGATACTTCCCGCATACTTGGAAGTGTGCCCGTGTTGTGGTGTTATTTAAGTCGCCAGATCGGATGAGGAGTGATCCTCGCTCGTATCGGGGACATAAGACCGAAATGAAATTTTTTCACAGTAAATTTATGTTTGCAACAGCGAATTTTTTCATTTTGTACTACTTAAAAAACATTGTACTATTTAAAAAACATTTAAAAACAATTAAAAAAAAACATTATTTTTATTAATTTATATTCTCAATTTTTTTAATCATATTTTTACCTTTTTTTCATTTATTTCCAGATGATGACGATATGGGTCTATTGAGCAAACGTAATTTGAGTATTTCAAGCAGTATTGGAGGTGTTGAATATTTGGATAATTGTCTAGAGGAAATATCATCGACATCCACTTCAATGTCCTCATCACGTGAACCCAGTCCGGAACGATATATTCATCATACATCAACAAATAATCATCATCATCATGGCAAACAGCAGCATGTGATAACAGCATCGGCCACCACAGCCCCCACCACGAACACCAGTAGCAGTGGCAACAATACTGGCAGCAGCAGCAATAATACCGGCGATAAGAATACAAACAGTACAAATTTAGAACGCAAAAAGAGTGTTGATATAGCCTAAGAAGATGAAGAACAAGGGCAACATGGAGGAGGATAAAAGGAGGAGAATGTGAGACACACAGCCTTAACCCACCCCCCACACAGAAAAAAAAACCCCTTTCAAAAATTGAAAAGCAACAATTGTAGAAAGAAATTTCTTACTTTCTTAGAGTTGCTTTACGATCTTGTTATTTCTGTTCTGATCCGATGATGAGTTACAGGCCAAATTAATATATTTTTAACTTTGAGAGATTTATGATGTTTGGAACTTGGAAAAAATGGAAGGAATGCAAAAATGGAAACCTAAACCCAGCATCATATATAGAAGAAGAATAAATACAGGGATTGTTTTATTAAAACACACACACACACACACACAAACGTTCATATATAAATTTTGGCCATATATACCTGAAAAAGGGAAACTATGCGTCAAAGAAAGGAAGGGGGAATAAACTTTGTGTGGTGAATAACTTTTATTTTCTGTTTGTGAATATTTAATATTTTATTTTACTTTTACTTTTGCCAAATAAGTTGCAGAAAATTAAGGAAAATTTACCCACAAAGATAATATCATCCCCCACACACCCCCCACTCACATATTTGATTTTTTGTTTATAAAATGAAAAACCACACAACATATACATACTATATACTTCTTGTACATACATTTATGAAATAATGTAAAATATATTATAATAATATTATTATTTTTTTTATTAATTTTAAAAATTTATTTAAGTTTTTTTATATAAAACCCCCCTCTACTATATATAATTGATCTGTTTCTATTTCTTTTAAACCCTGTAAAAATTAGTATAGCAAAGAAAAAGAAAGAAAACAAATACATTAAAAAATAATATTAATTAGTTTAGATGGATGAAAGTGATGAAAAAATGTTTAAAAACGATTTTCTAAACTTCCAGCCATCAGCCCCCCATACAAACATAAATACAAACAAACCAACCAACAACTGTAAATTATTATTAATATTAATATTATTATTCTATTTAAGAGTTTCTTTTCTTTTTTGTAATTTGTTTAATTGAACGAAAAAAAAGAACACATACATACACACACATTTTAGTATAGTTGCGTTAAACTAGTTTTATATACTAAAGATAATACTGTAATATTTTTTTTATTATTTTCATACATACAAACACACACACACCTACCTACCTACCTACTATAAACTACTCTCTTTTTTATTATTTTTCTTAATTTCTTTTTTGTAAGATTTTGATTTTTTTATTTAAAAAAAACAAACAAAAGAAAAACAAAAATAACAAATAACATAATTTAAATATTGGAATTGTGTAACAAAACAAAAACAACAATTTTTTGCCATTATTTCAAACGGGAGGTTTTGAGGGGGGTTGTTTCCCCTGGGATAGGAAATCTGCAGTCAAATTTTTGTAATATGGACTAGGCCATTTCATCAATAAGTAACAGTTATGGAATGTGAATTGAAATTCATAATTTTGGGAAGTGGAGGAAATGCATATTTTCAAAATTATTCAAATAGGGGTGAATATTAAGCGGACCAACTGTTTCTTCTGGCCAAGTTCTGACCAAGATGTCGGATTATATGGACTAATAAAATTGATCTCGCTGGCTATTTCTGAGTCCATTTGTATGTTCATTTTATAACCTCTAATTTAGCAATAGATGCTAACTATGGAACATCGATTGTCCCGACAATAAGCAAAGTGTTTATGGTCTATTATCGGTTTATATTTAGGGGAACGAATGGCTCGGAACTTTGTACCTTATTACGATTATGTTCCGGGTTAGTGGTATAGGGTATATGTAGTCAGTCAAGTCCAATGATACTTCTGGGCCATAAAAAAATGGAGGTTATATTGAGGAGAAATTTCCCTTGGAGTAACCCCTACGACACTATTTGGGTAACAATTTTTTTTGGGGGAAATTGTTGTTGCATCACAAAGTCGGTTTTTGGTTCTCAACATAACCCCAATTTTCTATTATAGAAAATAATAGAAAATTAAGGTTATGTTTAGAACGAAAATTTTCACTTAGATTCCCATTCAGTGGTTTTATGTTGCAACCATAAAACATATTGGTATCATATTTTCCCTAAAAAAGCTTCGGACATAATTTTTTGGACCCAAACAAAATTTGAGGTTATGTTGAGAAAAAAAAAACTTATTCAAATTTTCTGGGAGCATTTTTTGCGGGAAAATCACTTCGGACATTATCTCCGAACCATAGCAAAATTTGAGGTTATGTTAAGAAAAATTAAATTTCCACTTGATTTCCATTGGATTCCTATTCTATGGTTTTTGGTTGTATTCGTAAACCCTATTAAAGCATTTTGGTATCATATTTTCAAAAAAAAAAAAAAAAAAATGTTCGGACATAATTTTTCTGACCCAAAAAAATACTCTTTTTCTTTTTTCTGAACATTAAGCCGAAACAAAAAAATATTTATCCATATATTCGGGAAAAGCCACTTTGTTGGTTTCGGGCATCATTTTTAGAACCAGAACAAAATTTGAGGTTATGTTGAGAAAAAAAATCCACTTGGGTTTCTCTTCTGAACATTTAGCTGAAGTCAAAAAAAACCTATTCAAATTTTTTGGAAGCATATTTTTATCGGAAAAAAACCACTTGGGACGTTATTTCTGGACCAAAATTTGAGGTTATGTTTAGAAAAATTAAATTTCCGCTTGAGATCTACTTGGATTCCTATTTTGGGATTTGTGGTTGCAACCATAATCCATATTAAAGCATTTTGGTATCATATTTTTCGAAAAAAAAACTTCGGATGTTTCATTTGGTAGATCATAGCAGAATTTGGGGTTATGTTGAAAAATCCACTTGGCGTTTTTTCCTGAAAACCAAAAATTTTCAAATCTTCTGGATGCATATTTTTTCGGGAAAACTACTTCGGGCGTTATTTCTGGGCCATAGCAAAATTTGAGGTTATGTTGGGAAAAACAATTTCCACTTGGATTCCTATTCTAGGGTTTATGGTTGTAACCACAAATCATATTAAAGCGTTTTTGTATACATTTAAAAAAAGAAGGGTTCGGACATCAGTTTTTGGACCCAATTAAAATTTGAGGTTATGTTGAGAAAAAAAATCCACTTGGGTTTCTTTTCTGAACATTTAGCTGAAGTCAAAAAAAAACCCATTCAAATTTTCTGGAAGCATATTTATTTATGGAAAAAATCACTTCGGGTGTCTTTTCTGGACCATTGCTAAATTTGAGGTTATGTAGGGAAAAATTCAATTTTCCAATTTTTTATTATTAAAAATATTATATATCCAATATTTATTAAAAAATATTATAGATCCAATAATAATTTACCTATTAAAAAAATTATAATAAGTTTTTTTGCGGAAAATATTTCACTAACCTAAAAAATTGAGGTTATAAAAAGTGGGATTATAACTTCAAATAGGAATTTGAATTTTGAATTCTAATTACTTTCTGTTTTGCAGTCACAAAGAAAACTGAAATATGTTTTGTTTTTTATGAACGTTTTGAACAGCTTTTCCTAACCTACAATAATTTCTGAGGTTATTTTTTTTTCAAATTTTTTATTTTCTAACCTCAATTTTTTAAAATGGCAATAAGTTTCCTTATTAAGACTGTCCAAATGGAGCTGCAATGATTTTTGTCTACTGAAATATTTTGACCTCTTATTTTGGAAAAAATACAATTTTTGAGGTTATAAAAAATTTGGTGGATTTCATTTTTAGACCTTGTTTTGATGACCCAAATAAAATTGAAATATTTATTTTTTAGAGAATGTTTTTTGAAAATATTATCTATCAACAAATTTGAGGTTAGAAAAAAAAATTTCTTGTTTCCATTTGAATTCCTTATCTAGACTTTGTTTTGGAGCCACAAAGAAAATTGAAGAACTTTGGTGTGTTTGTAAGGAAAGTATTTTTTTTTTTTTTTGAAATTGTCCTTTTCAAAGCCAAACATATTTGTGGGGTTATGTCGAAAAACAATTATTTTCTATTTGAGGTCATAAAAAATAAATTCTTGATTCCATTTGAATTTCTTGTCTAGACTTTGTTTTGGAGCCACAAAGAAAATTTAAGAACTTTGGTGTTTATAGGGAAAGTTTTTTTTTTCAAATTGTCTTATTTAAAGCCAAAAATATTTGTGAGGTTATGTCGAAAAAAAAAATATATTTTCTATTTGAGGTTATAAAAAATTAATTCTTGTTCCCATTCTAAATTTCCCATTTAGACTTTGATTTGGAAACACATATTGAAAAACTTTGGTGTTTGTAGGGAAAGTTTTTTTTTCAAATTGTCTTTTTTAAAGCCAAAAATATAAAATGCTAAAAATAAAAATGGCAATAAAAATTTAATTAAAAAACACCAACAATAAAAAATATTTTAAAAACTTATTTCTTAATATAACCTCAAATAATTTATAACAAGTTCACAAATACATAACATTAAAAATTAATTAAAACAAAAATTTAATAAAAAATATTTTGTATTAAATTTGAAAATTAATTTTACCTGTTTTTAATGAATATAAAAATCAAAAACGATAATTGGACAATATATATATATATATATATATATATTTTTTAATTTCTTTTGTATTTATTTTTTAGTTTTCCAAATATTACAATTACAATTATATTTTTTTCAACTAATTATTATTAAAAAAACCCTTAAAAAGGTGTGTGTATAACTATTTTTTTAATACTACCATTAAAGAATGAAGCACTAAAATTATAACCTTAAAGATGAAATGAAAAAAAGTCGATGTAAATATATATAAATAATTTAAAATAAGTTATACTGTTAAAAATTTCCAAACAATAAATTAAAAATAATAATAATTTTAGGTTATTTTTTGTACAAAAAGAAAAAAAAATAATATTGAGATGGATGGTGATATGCAATGTCATGGTCAACTTTTTAAATCTATAAAGAAATAAAAAAATATTTTAGGTTTTAGGTTTTTTAGATAAATTAGGTTTTAAACATGTACATATATAAAAATAATAATTTTAATAATAATAACAAAAAATAACACCACCCATCAAAACAACAAACATTTTAAAATAACATTTAAGCGGGCTTTATTTTCCTGTATATAACGATAATTATTTTTAAATATAAATTAAAACAACTAATATTAATATATAAAAAAAAAAACAAAATAGTACAAACCGAAATATTGGATACCACATCAATATGAAAAAAATACATTTAATGAAAAAAACAAACTTTTTACAAAAGTAAAAAATAATAAATAAACTTCAATTATAATTTTTCTAACTCCACACACACATGTGAATACTAAAAATCCTTGATTTTTATTTTGTAAATCCTTTCTTATGTGAATAGCCGAAAACATATTTTTATAAATTAGTTTTTAAGGTTAAATAAGTTTCTTATTTTTATTTTTTTTAATATAAAAAAGAAAATTCCCAAAAATTGCTCATCCAATTTCTCTCCCTCCCCCTCTCTTTTAATATATATAAATATTCCAATCTACCTATCCATTTTATTTTTATCTTCCCTATCAAAAAAAAAAAGAAAGTTGTGAAAAATAAATATATTTTTAAACAAAGGTATAACATTTGATTTATATACACTACTTTATATATTACCTATTATATATATAGAAACCAACAACAAAATATATTAAATAAAAAAATTCAAAATAAATTTTATTTATATTAAGATTAAATTTTTTTTTTTTTTAACTAGTTTAAGTCGTCAAAGCAAATCGAAGCAAAAGAAATCGAAAAAAATTCAAAAAACTCAAAACCCAATTTCCCCATTTCTCTCTCCACCAGAAAAAAACTTTGTAAAAATGATTCTTAACTTATAATTATTAAAAAAATGAAAAAGAACAACCAACAACAATGAAAATATTACAACTATATAAATACTATATATATATATATAAAGAAAATGTTTATAATAATTACACTTAAGAAATTATTGAATAAAACATGGTTTTATTTTTTAATTCAAGTTATATGTATAAGGAAAAGAAGAAGAAGAAAAAAATAAAAAAAAACATTGTTTAAGAAAGAAAGGAGAAAGAAAAAAAGAAATAAAGAACAAAAAATATGAAATAATAAAAGTTGTGTTTTTTAATAGTCTTCATTTTCAACTGGGCCCATAGCGTAGCGGTTTTGAACATGTAGATATTTAGAGATGTTCAAAATGAGACTGCTAACATAGGCCTTAACTATGGGGGGTCAAAGTTTAAATGGGAACGATGGAAGTATGGCTATATTGTTGAGGCTTAATTTTTATTCTTCTTTGCCAAAGGTTATTCTACAGGTCAAAGGTCATCATATCGATTCGATTGCATGGATTGTTCTTGTTTTTGTAGTAACTTAAATACAATGAGGTTATTGTTATATGTTGTATCCAAATTTAGAAAGGTTACATCCTGTATTGGCTGCTTTCATAGGGAAATTGGAGACAGGTGAGGTGATGCTTAGCTGGACAGAGATGCCTAGAGTAACTAAGTGACTACTGCGGTCTTAACCCACGGTGCTGTAAGAACCAGTGCTGGTACCAATCAGTCACACATATTTGGAGGTGATCACCTACTTGGATGAGAAGCGGAGCCCATATACAACTCCTACCTTTCTATGGGTCAGGCACCCGTTTGAAATGCAACTACACACTGAGCCGAAATTCTACCCGCGACTTAGGGAATAAGCCACCTCTCGCACGATGCTCCCCAAAACGCCAAAACCAACTGTCAAACTAGATCCTCAGGTTCATAGTCGAATCTATTACCAGTAAAACTCCTAACATTTCGAGACTGGTTACTCACAGACTATAGCTACTGCTCAGCTTCATAGCCAAAGCTACTACAATTAGAACTAATATTTGCTGGCCCTCTACAATGGAACAATCGCTGAACGGGGATAAAAAACACAAGTGACCAACCATCGCTTCACAAGCCTGCTAGTTCGGAAATGATCTCCCACAGATTAGCCTCTGCACGCTTCCGTAGCCGAAGCTAATACCATTTGAACTAATAGCTGCAGCGGATGCAAAAACCAACATAATTCGACGCCAATTTCCAACTACACAACCAACTACACAACTTCGGATATCCGACCCGTCGGATCAAACACAGGCACATCGATACAGATGGTTCGGCACCAGAGACCAACAACCACCGAAATACGTATTCCCAACAGTCCACACACCACACAAGACTGTGACCATAACCTATCGGGTATACGGCGTTTCGGATCAAACACTCTGGACTGTGAACATACACTTTCACGAGTATCCAGCCCATCGGACCAAATAGACGAACAAACATCAATCAAGGTTTTTCGGATAGCCAACATAACCATACAGACGGTTCGGCACCAGCGACCACACACATGGCAAATGCAGTAGACACCAGCAACCAATTTAAAAAGGCATTTTAAGGCCTTTAAACGCTTCTAACGCCTAAAAAAACGCATTTTAATTTTCTGTTATTTAAAAAGGCATTTTAAGGCCTTTAAACGCTTCTAACGCCTAAAAAACGCATTTTAATTTTCTGTTATTTAAAAAGGCATTTTAAGGCCGCTTTAAAAAAGGCATTTTAATTTTCTAAAGGCTTCTAACGCCTAAAAAAGGCATTTTAATTTTCTGTGTTTTAAAGGCCTTTAAACGCTTCTAACGCCTAGAAAACGCATTTTAATTTTCTGTTATTTAAAAAGGCATTTTAAGGCCTTTAAACGCTTCTAACGCCTAAAAAAGGCATTTTAATTTTCTGTTTTTTAAAAAGGCATTTTAAGGCCTTTAAACGCTTCTAACGCCTAAAAAACGCATTTTAATTTTCTGTTATTTAAAAAGGCATTTTAAGGCCTTTAAAGGCTTCTAACGCCTAAAAAAGGCATTTTAATTTTCTGTTATCGCCTAAAACAGGCATTTTAAGGCCTTTAAAGGCTTCTAACGCCTAAAAAACGCATTTTAATTTTCTGTTATTTAAAAAGGCATTTTAAGGCCTTTAAACGCTTCTAACGCCTAAAAAACGCATTTTAATTTTCTGTTATTTAAAAAGGCATTTTAAGGCCTTTTAACGCATTCTAATTTTCTGTTACTTAAAAAGGCATTTAAAAAACGCATTTTAATTTTCTGTGGTCTAAAAAGGCATTTTAAGGCCTAAAAAAACGCATTTTAATTTTCTGTGGTCTAAAAAGGCTTTTTAAGGCATTTAAACGCTTCTAACGCCTAAAAAACGCATTTTAATTTTCTGTTATTTAAAAAGGCATTTTAAGGCCTTTAAAGGCTTCTAACGCCTAAAAAACGCATTTTAATTTTCTGTGGTCTAAAAAGGCATTTTAAGGCCTTTAAAGGCTTCTATCGCCTAAAAAAGGCATTTTAATTTTCTGTTATTTAAAAAGGCATTTTAAGGCCTTTAAAGGCTTCTATCGCCTAAAAAAGGCATTTTAATTTTCTGTTATTTAAAAAGGCATTTTAAGGCCTTTAAAGGCTTCTATCGCCTTAAAAAGGCATTTTAATTTTCTGTGGTCTAAAAAGGCATTTTAAGGCCTTTAAAGGCTTCTAACGCCTAAAAAAGGCATTTTAATTTTCTGTCTGAGGCAAATGCATTTAAACGCTTCTAACGCCTAAAAACGCATTTTAATTTTCTGTGGTCTAAAAAGGCATTTTAAGGCCTTTAAAGGCTTCTAACGCCTAAAAAACGCATTTTAATTTTCTGTTATTTAAAAAGGAATTTTAAGGCCTTTAAACGCTTCTAACGCCTAAAAAACGCATTTTAATTTTCTGTGGTCTAAAAAGGCATTTTAAGGCCTTTAAACGCTTCTAACGCCTAAAAAACGCATTTTAATTTTCTGTTATTTAAAAAGGCATTTTAAGGCCTTTAAACGCTTCTAACGCCTAAAAAACGCATTTTAATTTTCTGTTATTTAAAAAGGCATTTTAAGGCCTTTAAACGCTTCTAACGCCTAAAAAACGCATTTTAATTTTCTGTTATTTAAAAAGGCATTTTAAGGCCTTTAAACGCTTCTAACGCCTAAAAAACGCATTTTAATTTTCTGTTATTTAAAAAGGCATTTTAAGGCCTTTAAACGCTTCTAACGCCTAAAAAACGCATTTTAATTTTCTGTGGCCTAAAAAACGCATTTTAATTTTCTGTTATTTAAAAAGGCATTTTAAGAAATTTTTTGTTATTTAAAACGGCATTTTAAGGCCTTTAAACGCTTCTAACGCCTAAAAAACGCATTTTAATTTTCTGTTATTTAAAAAGGCATTTTTTAAAAAAAAGTCTTTAAAGGCGTCTATCGCCTAAAAAAGGCATTTTAATTTTCTGTTATTTAAAAAGGCATTTTAAGGCGTTTAAACGCTTCTAACGCCTAAAAAACGCATTTTAATTTTCTGTGATTTAAAAAGGCATTTTAAGGCCTTTATTGATAGTCGGTAATCTATTACATGGTTGTATTTTGACAATGATGTCAATCTAAAGAAATCTACTATCACCTACTAATTATACTACTTGCATTCTAGAATATAATAGAATTCAATATTGGTAAGAGCAGGGCTATTTGCCCCTACCCGAGCCTTCAGATTTCCAAGGCCTTATATTGCAGGCTTCAATTGCTCCATAAGGTAAGGTATTTGTGTGATCTGGCAGTTTTCAATATCTTTTTCGGTTTGCTATATTTTGTCACTTCTTTGCCCTATGCCTGAGTACGAAGATGGCCTCTGTAATATTTTTGCGTATTTTTCCTATAATCTGAATATTTAAATAAATATACAAATGTTATATTAATTATTTTTTATTAAATAAATTAAAATTTAAACAAATAAATAAAAAATGCATCATCAATAAGAAAAATGATTTTTTTAAGTCTCTCAAGGTCATAACAGGTCTCCAGCCGCCATCTACACCCATAAGCTCCCTCAGCGAATCTATGTTGGATTATGTTTATGACGACCACCACCGCCACCAGTAGATGACCATCCTGGACCGCAACGCCATCGATTGCAATTTCGTCGTGTTTTAATTGCTATGGAACTCGAATACGATATATGATGCAACAATAAAATTGTTCCGAACAGTATCGCCACAATATTGAATATCTTCATGTTCGATATTGTCTTGTTATTGTGACACGCAGTAAACTAAACAAATGGCAACTGAGAACACAGCCTGCCTACAATGTTTGAAGCCATTTTTTCACGGGGATCTCCATTGGAAATTAGGGAAATAACCCAAACGGGTACAGTGAAACAGACACAAAAAATTGGAAATATTAAAATTGGTTGAGGTATGATATGTAGATTTGAATTTAAACCGGATTTCCATAAATCATAAAATGGAATGAAGTCATAGCATGTGACCTGTCACATGCTATGACTTATAAAACTTAGTATGTGTCAGAGCCTCCAGAGCTTCCGAACCACTGTAATGTGTGGATATTTCCTTGGAAGGCGATTTTTTGTTTATCTTTAACTACAACTTAATGGAAGATGTACACACAATGAGTCACGAGCTGTGTTGTAGATAACAATGTTCGGATGATCGTCATAAGGAAAAGTTCCCCACACACAAAGTGTGGGGGCTTGTCCGGTAGCTTTATTTGCGTATACAATTGCTGACACATTGCTCTTGTTGTATTAGCAAAGGTATTGACCGATATTGATCGACTGGAAAAAAATGTTTATTCAAAAAGTACAGCGAATTGGAAAGTGAGAGATAAGCTTCTGCGATCCGCTAAAGGTGGCACCTACTCACGTGGCGAGTTCTTCAAGAACAAGTTCGGTTGGTGGAGTTAACAAAAATTCTATATATGCGGAATTGTGTCTGTTTACTTAGCGAACATGGATTTTCTTATAATAAAGATTGTGAATGTCTTGCTGTGGGTCTCTTGTGTAAAGGAAGTAGAATTTAGTTAAACAGGGATCTATTTTTGCGTAATCAACTTCTTGAGGTCAGAACTTTTGAAATAGTGGGAGTATTTTAATGATAAAGTAAGTAATTGAAGATTATAGGTTTGCCATCGATGTACAATTCTGATCTTGTTTAATGCTACCTTGAAAATCGAGGAAGGTGGTTATGAAATTGTCGGAAACTGGTGTCAGATCTTCCGCTATTGACTAATTGCCCCTAATAAAATGTACAGCCTTTAAAAGTACGAAGCCTTTACCTTCCATCGAAGTAAAATTTATTAATGTAGCTACCCAAATTCTCACGATATGTCTCATTAACTATATATGCGGAAAAGTGACAAAATTTTGACATTTTTGAGTAATCACCGTCTTGAGGTCATAACTAATTAATTTGTAGGAGTATTTCCATGAAATAACATGATAATGGAAGATTGTATATTGCCGTTACCTTCTATGTACAATCATGGTATATGTCCTCCTAACATGATCACAAAAATCGAGTAAAAATGTTATGGAATGAATGTAAATTACCTGGTAACTAATGTACAGTGATGATCCTACTTATGGGACAACATTTTCTGATATAGGTTGAGTATCGCTATAAAATGTGTATTGTTTGAAAGTAGAGAATCTCGCCTTTCCATCGACGCAACTCTCGTCAATGTAGCTAAGAAAATTCTCAAGATATGGCTCAATAATGGCAGATGCGGAAAATCGGCAAATTTTTTACATTTTTGCGTAATCCTCTTCCTGAGGCCATAACTTCTGAAATAGTAGGAATATTTTAATGAAACGAATGTCTAATAGAAATATAGATAGTCAACTTTCTATCGGTCATAAGTATTTTTAAATGATTCTTTGACATTATATCGAAAATCAAAGAAAACTCTTACGGAATTATTGTACATTTTCTAAAACCTAAAGTACAGTGGTAGCCTCTAATTATAGTCTAATTATTGAGTCTCACTAATAAAATTTATATCATTTTAAAGTGGAGAATCTCTCCTGTCATTTGAAGTCGATTTAATTCATGGAGCTATACAAATTCTCAAGATATGGCTCATTAACCATATATGCGGAAATGTGGCAAAGTGGAGATTCTTTCCTGTCATTTGAAGTCGATTTAATTCATGGAGCTATCCAAATTCTCAAGATATGGCTCATTAACCATATATGCGGAAATGTGGCAAATGGTACAGCTCATGGTTCATTCGACGGCGATATTCACCGTCGACGCAGATCGGCCCATAGGTCTTTCAGAGAATTTTTCTCTCAAACACTCCAAGAGCTGCAACAATTGCTTGTGCAAGTACCCTGCTTCAGATCCACATAACAGCATGGGTAGTATCAGTCTTGTAAAGTATGGGTTTGTTCTGACGAGAGGTGCTTTTGAGTTGCTTACTCAGACCATAGTAGCATCTGTTGGCCATCACAATCCTTCTCCGAATTTCAAAACTGATGTAATTAGTTTTACTTATGGCGGTACCAAGGTATATAAAATCTTTAATTACATCCAAGTTGTAGTTCTCAAGTTCCACAGTTGGTCAGAGTCTACTGGGCGTCTTGCGCGTTGATACCATCAGCTTGGTCTTTTCGCCATTTACTTCCAGTCCTACTTTGACATACCACTTCTCAATTCGTTCAATGGTGGCTGTTACCGCTTGCAATGTCGAAGTCGTCGGCGTAGGCGACAGAGTGCCATTTCTGTTCACATTTGTATCTCGTAAAACCTTTTTCAGCACGATGTTGAACAGATCAAACAGTAAACTGTCACATTGTCTGAATCCTAGTTCGGTATTAAAGGGTTCCGAGAGTACCTTTCCGACTTTAACTGCAGACCTTGTGCCACTCAAAGTTATCCTGCATAGCCGTATTCCAGGATCTGTAGCAGAGTGAAAATCTGGTCAATGGTGGATTTGCCAGGTCTGAAGCCGCACAGTACGCTCGATAGCACTGTATTGTGCTCGGGACACATGATGGTGAGGTTCCAATCATTGGCCGTGCATTCCTCTAGCCTAATTGTACTAATCAGCTGATGTATGCTCCTCACCAGCATCAGACCACCTCTCTACAAGAGGATGTGCCTCCACCAAAGCCTTCGGTTAGGTTTTTTACTCGTTGGTAAAATTTCCGGACTTCATTCTGACTCCCGTACATCTCGATTTGCTCACGTTGAAGTTTTTCTTGTTCAATCTTCTTATTTCTGAAAATGCGTTTCTCCGATAAATCTCCATTGCATTACGTGTTGCTACTGTACGCTGTACTGTACGAACCATGGGTTGGGTACCAAAAACCTTGATAGTGTTGATTTTGTTGCAGTTTGTAGGGAGTGGGCAATTATTTGTCATTGTGCTTCTATATTATTATCGGTACAATGAGTGCTTTCGTCAAGCAAGTAGGTAAGTTGATCGGATTAGGTTTCTGCTATCCGTTGTGTTTACGGCTTTTCGACATCGAGTTTCCGTGTTACATTAGATCGCTACATTAAGACGGGTGCGAACGTTGGCTGCCAAAAGTAATGGTCCGAATCAATATTCGCTCCTCGTATCGATCGAACGTCCAAAACACTGGGCGAATGCCTTCCGTCTATCACAACATAATCAATTTGATTTCTCATTGCTTGATCAGGAAAATGCAGTTGGTCTTGTGTATATCGATGACGTGGTCGGATGTTTCTTCATGGAAGCTGAATTTTCCGACGGTGGGACCAAAAATATTTTCTCTACTGACATTCAAAGAAACTTTCATTGATGTAGCTATCGAAATCCTCAAGATATGGTTTACTAACCATAAATGCACAAAAGTGGCAAATTTTTGACATCTTTGAATAATCGACTTCATGTGACCATAACTTCTAAAGTAGTTGGGATATCTTAATGGAATAATGGAATAATTGGTGTATTGATTTTTCACTTTCCATTGGTATATACGTCTGATATATTTCTTTTTTCACATAAACTCAAAAATAGAGCAAAATGCTATAGACTGTTTGTTATTCATGTATGAACTAATGCGCAGTTGTAATCCCCTTTATGGGGCCATGTCTCGGATAGAGGTTGAGTATCCGTAAATTAATGTATATCATTTTAAAGTGGAGAGTCTCTCCTGTCCGCTGAAGTAACTTTCATAGATGTAACTATATAAATCATCAAGATATGGCTCATTAAGCATATATGCGGAAAAGTGACAAAATTTTGGCATTTTTGCGTAATCGCCTATTTGGACTATAACTTCAAAAATAGTGGCAGTATCTCCATGAAATAATACGTTAATGGAAGATTATACATTATCCTAACCATCGAATTACAATAATGATATATATCCTTCTAATATTACCTCAAAAACGAGGAAAAATATTATCGATTGAGTGTAAGTTAATTGGAAATTTATGTACCGTGGTGGTCCCACTTAGGAGGCCATATATTTAGACATTGATTGAGTATAGCTATAAAATGCATAGCGTTTGAAAGTAGAGAACCTTACCTTTCCATCGAAGTAACATTTATAGATATAGCTATTAAAATTTTCAAGATATGATTAAAAAACGACGGACGCAAAAAAGGGGCAAATTTTTGACATTTTTGCGTAATCATCTTTTTCGGCCCATAACTTACGAAGTAGAGGGAGTATTTTAATGAAATAACTTTTAAATGGGCGACCACATTTTAAACTTTCCATATTTGAACATTTTAAACTTTCAATATCATTCTTCTTTAGCAAAAATCAAAATTCGAGAAAAATTGTTATTAAATGATCGAAATTTACTTGGAAACTGATGTGTAGTGGTACCGTCACTTATGCGGTCATATTTTCGGGCACCGCTTGAGTATCCCTATAAAATCGAAAATGTTTTAAAGTGAAATGTTTCAGCTTTCCAATGAAGTAATTTCATTGCTGTAGCTAGCCGAATTCTCAAGATATGTCTCCATAACCACTGACGCAAAAAAGTGGCAAGTTTTTCACATTTTTGCGTAATCAACTTCTTCGGCCCATAACTTTCGAAGTAGAGGGTGTATTTTAATAAAACAGCTTGATAATGGAAGAATAAATGTTCCCTTTATATCCAGGTACAAATTTGATATCATTCTCCTTTAACATTACCTCAAAAATAGTGAAAAATTGTAATAAAATGATCGAAATTTCATTAGAATCTGATGTGCAGTGGTGGTTTCACTCATGGGATCATATATTCTGACGCCGCTTGAGTATTGCTATAAAATATATAATGTTTTAAAGGAGAAAGTCTCAGCTTTCCATTGAATTACCATTCATTTATGTAGCTAGGAGAATCCTCGAGATATCTCTCCTTAACGACGGACGCAAAAAAGTGGCAAATTTTTGACCTTTTTGGGTAATCGCCTTCTTGAAGTCGTAACTCCTGAAGTGGTTGGAATATTTTAATGAAACAAATTTATAATGGAAGTATAAATGTTCCCCTTTCCCCAAATGTGTAATATTTACACAAAAAATAAAATACGAATATTAAAAAATTCAATTTTTATTTCTACATAATTTAATTTTCACACAAAAAAAACCCTGAGAAAAATTCCCTTCAACCGCAAGAAAATTTACCACAATTTCCAACTGTTTGGGTAATTCGTTTTTTGTGCGTTTTATAAGGTATCGCCAATGTTGTCTCCAAAACACAGATCCAAATTATGAATGCGATTATTAGAAACTTTGTGAAATATTTCATGATGCCTGGGTTTAATTACGTATTCTAAGTTAAGCGGCTGAAAGATTACTGACACATTCAGATTCTATGTGGGTTTCATATGTGGTGGACTGTAAATAGCTATTATTATACGTTAGTGGTTATTCCGCCGAACCAATCCAAGTACTTATTGAGATGAAACTATTAGATTTTTTTAAACAAATTATAACAAGGGCCATTACATTAGATTCTTGGGTGTGGATTTTTAAAATAAATTATTTCGGAGAGGAGGGGTTTGTCGGAAAATTCAGCCTCAATGAAGGGCATGAGGTTGATTGACTTCGCGACAGCAAAAAAACATGGTAGTTAGCAGCACCAGATTCAAGCATCTCGATATACACAAGGTTACTTAGATTTCTCCCGATCGAACAATCGATCATTTTGTGATCGGAAGGCATTCATCCAGTGTTTTAGACGTTCGATCGATTCGAGGAGCGAATATTGATTCGGACCACTACCTTGTAGCAGCCAAGGTTCGCGCTGGTCTTAATATATCAGCAAAGTTGCGATCTAATGCAACACAGACACTCGACGTCGAAGAGCCTCAAACACAACAGATAGTAGAAGCCTACTCCGCTCAACTTACCCAACTGCTACACGAAAGCACACCTTGTCCCGATAATAATATAGAACCACAATGGCAGACAATTGCCCACTCCCTACAAACTGCACCAAAAGTAACACTTGGGAACAATGATCACCATCAAGGTATCCGTGGTACGATCAGGAGTGTCGTAATGCTGCTGAAAAAGCGCAGAGTATAGGGCAATCTTGCGGAAAGTAGCAACACGTAATGCGATGGAGAATTATCGGGAGAAAAGGAGCGAGGAGAAAAGTATTTTCAAAAAAAAAAAAAAAAAAAAAAAAAGAAGAAAGAAGAAAGAACAAGAAAAACGAGAGCGTAAGCGAATCGAGATGTGCAGGAGTCAGAATGAAGTCCGAAAATTCTACCAACGGGCAAAACACCAAAACGAAGGCTTTGGTGTAGGCACATCATCCTTTAGAGATAAAGAAGGAAACCTGGTGACAGATACAGACAGCATGCTGGGGATCTGGAAGGACCATTTTGAGAAACTTCTGGTATCAAATAGTAGCGGTGAAGAAGAGGATACCCCAGAACCAATAAGAGATGATGGTATAGAGTGTATACCACATAGCCAAGATGAAGCCAGAATAGCAATCAATCGGCTGAAGAATAATAAAGCAGCAGGTGCCGATGGGTTACATGCCGAACTATTCAAGACTGGTGGTCAGATGCTGTTCAAGAGCATACACCAGCTGATTAGTAAAATTTGGCTAGAAGAATGCATGTCCAATGATTGGAACCTCAGCATCCTGTGTCCCGTGCACAAAAAACGGGGACAAGACGATATGTGCCAACTATAGAGGAATAAGTCTCCTTCCCATCGCATATAAAGTGCTATCCAACGTACTGTATGAACGACTGAAGCCAATGGTCACTGACATTATTGGACCATACTAATGTGGCTTCAGACCTGGCAAATCCACCATTTTTCACTCTGCGTCAAATCCTGGAAAATACCCACGAAATACACATCGACACATTCCACATTCGTAGACTATAAAGCCGCATTCGATAGCCCTATCCGTTCAGAGGTGTTAAAAGCCATGTCTGTGTTTGGCATTCCCGCAAAATTAATTCGGCTATGCAGGATATCTTTAACTGGCATAAGATCAGCAGTTAAAGTCGGAAAGGACCTCTCGGAGCCCCTCAAAACCGAACGGGGATTCAGACAAGGTAACAGTTTGTCGTGTGACCTTTTTAACATCCTGCTTGAAAAGGTCATACGACAGGCAAAGGTGAACAGAAATGTCACTCTGTACACCAAACAGCATATGTTATTCGCCTACGCCGATAACATCGACATAATAGGTCGAACACTGCGAGCGAGGAGGAGAGGAGGAGTCTGCCGAAGTCTGGCAATAAGCGGCTAGAAGACCAAGCTGATGGTGTCAACGCGCAAGACGTCCAGTAGACATTATACCAAATGTGGAACTTAAAAATTACAGCTTCGAGGTAGTGATCGATTTTATATACCTTGGTACCACCATAAAATAAGCTAATGACATCAATTTTGAAATTCGGAGAAGGATAGTGTTGACCAACAGATGCTACTATGGTCTGAGTAAGCAACTCAAAAGCAAGACCACCCCCCGCCAAACCAAACTCACACTCTACAAGACGCTGATACTACCCGCGCTGTTATATGGATCTGAAGCATGGGCATTTACGCAGGCAGATTAGGCAGCTCTTGGAGTGTTTGAGAGAAAAATTCTCCGAAAGATCTATTGGCTGATCTGCGTTGATGGTGAATATCGCCGTCGAATGAACCATGTGTTGTACCAGCTATTCTCGGACATCGGCATTGTTAGACGTATTGAGCTGCAACGACTACATTGGCTAGGTCATGTTGTGAGAATGGATGAAGATGCCCAAGCCCAAAGGCTGTTCAAGGCGTGGATTTTTTAAAGATTATTTTTTCAAGGCTCTCATAAGGCGTGGATTTTTTAAAGATTAATTTTTCAAGGCTGTCCAAGGCGTGGATTTTTTAAAGATTAATTTTTCAAGGCTCTCATAAGGCGTGGATTTTTTAAAGATTATTTTTTCAAGGCTCTCATAAGGCGTGGATTTTTTAAAGATTAATTTTTCAAGGCACATTCTATCACAGCAAAAGGAAATTTTTTTTGGGGCCACATGAGTGTTTCTGACCCCTAATAAACTTCTCTATGGACCTGATATATTTTTATTGAAAAACCACAAAATTTTATTGTAAAAAGTAATGCGTTTGGACCTCAAGCAAAATTGCAAGAAAATATTCTGACTCATAGTTGGTGACAGATATGAAGTATTCAATAAGCTGGACCTCAAAAAAGCTTTCATTGGTATTCAGTAAAGATCTGCGCGAGAAGAAAGAGCAACAAAAAGCAAAAATGAACTCCTCTTTGGCATTAATAGCCGTCATTGGCTTTTTTGGATCCCTGGTAAGTTAAAAAAAATTTTCTTCAAAAACCAAACATAACCTCAAATTTATGTTTATTTCATTTTCAGATCTTCCCTCCCACCCTGGCATTCGGTGCCACAGAAGATGAGGGCACCAAACACGTTAAGACTTTTCATAAATTTAAAAATTTCCTGCAAGATGTTCAGCCCATAATCAAAGCGGTTCTCAAGGATATGCCCGCTGAGGAGAGTTTCCAAAAATATCGCCAAGATTTAGAGGGAATTTTAGAGAAATTAAATAGAAATTCAGGAGAAATGTGTTTCGATAAACATTTTAGTGATTTGGATGACCTTACAAAGCTAATCAAAAGTTATCAAGGTCGGAATGCCACGCCAGAAGCAAAAGTCGTCTTAAGGCTTATTGCCAAACATGGTTATTTACAATATTTAAAAAATCAATGGTTTCGTCTGAGAAAAATCAATCTTCCCAAATACAAGGAGAGTGTTGAGAAGTTAGATAAGTCCGATGAGAAATATAAAATATTTGCGGAACAGTGTTGATCGGGAAATAATTGAAAAATAAATAATTGAAATAAAAGAAAAGTATTTAAAAAATCCACGCCTTTTTGGTCCTTGAAAAAAAAAATTATTTAAAAAATCCACGCCTTTTTGGTCCTTTGAAAAAATTTTCATTTAAAAAATCATCACCTTTTGGTCCTTGAAAAAAATGTTATTTAAAAATCATCGCCTTTTGGTCCTTAAAAAAAATTATTTAAAAAATCCACGCCTTTTTGGTCCTTGGAAAAAAATTTAATTTAAAGAATCTTCGCCTTTTGGTCCTTAAAAAAATTTATTTAAAAAATCCACGCCTTTTTGGTCCTTGAAAAAAATTTATTTAAAAAATCCACGCCTTTTGGTCCTTGGAAAAAAATTAATTTTAAAAAAATTAAATCCTTTTGGTCCTTGGAAAAAAATTACATTTAAAAAATCCTCGCCTTTTGGTCCTTGAAAAATACTCTTTAAAACATTCACGCCTTATGAAAGGCTTGAAAAAATATTTTTTAAAAAATCCACGCCTTTTTGGTCCTTGAAAAAAATTTATCTAAAAAATGCACGCCTTTTGGTCCTTGAAAAAATTTTATTTAAACAATCCACGACATTTGGTCCTTGGAAACAATTTTATTTAAAAAAAATGTAGTAATTAAAATTATATCAGAATTTCATTATTACGGGACCCTCTTCTCTAGATACCAATAGAAGTCATTTTTTAATATCCTCCACATATAAATTTTCCACAATTGGTAAATGTTTGAAATACACCTCCTCCTCAACCACCTCCTCCTCCGCCACCTCCTCCCCCGCCGCCGCCTCCACCTCCAGCATTAATCAAATATATTCGGACCATGAGCACGAAGAAGAGAATAAACAGCTTATGAATCTGAACCAACATGATCGACTACTAATCGAAATTAAAATTAAAATACTGAAATGCGAATGATTTGTTTTATTTAAAATTTTTTTTCTTCGACCATAACCACAAACATTTCTAAATTAAAATCTATTATTTTTAAGAATTATCAGATCAATTGCCATCGGGTCGAAACGTGTGGATTTTTTAAAGAATATTTTTTTTCGAGGTCTACCATGGCGTGGATTTTTAAAGAATATTTTTTTTCGAGGTCTACCAAGGCGTGGGTTTTTAAAGATTATTTTTTCAAGGCGCTCATAATGCGTGGATTTTTTAAAGTATAATTTTTCAAGGCTGTCCAAGGCGTGGATTTTTTAAAGAATATTTTTTCTAGGTCTACCAAGGCGTGGATTTTTTAAAGAATATTTTTTCTAGGTCTACCAAGCCGTGGATTTTTTAAAGAATATTTTTTCTAGGTCTACCAAGCCGTGGATTTTTTAAAGAATATTTTTTCAAGGCTACCATAAGACGTAGATTTTTTAAAGAATTTTTTTTCAAGGCTACCATAAGTCGTGGAATTTTTAAAGAATTTTTTTTTCAAGGCTACCCTAAGCCGTGGATTTTTTAAATAATATTTTTTTAAGGCTACCATAAGGCGTGGATTTTTTAAAGAATATTTTTTCAAGGTCTATCAAGGTGTGGATTTTTTAAAGAATATTTTTTCTAGGTCTACCAAGTCGTGGATTTTTTAAAGAATATTTTTTCTAGGTATACCAAGGCGTGGATTTTTTAAAGAATATTTTTTCAAGCCTACCATAAGGCGTGGATTTTTTAAAGAATATTTTAAATTGTGTTGCCTACCATAAGGCGTGGATTTTTTAAAGAATATTTTAAATTGTGTTGCCTACCATAAGGCGTGGATTTTTTAAAGAATATTTTTTCAAGCCTACCATAAGGCGTGGATTTTTTAAAGAATATTTTTTCAAGCCTACCATAAGGCGTGGATTTTTTAAAGAATATTTTTTCAAGCCTACCATAAGGCGTGGATTTTTTAAAGAATATTTTTTCAAGCCTACCATAAGGCGTGGATTTTTTAAAGAATATTTTTTCTAGGTCTACCAAGACGTGGATTTTTTAAAGAATATTTTTTCTAGGTCTACCAAGCCGTGGATTTTTTAAAGAATATTTTTTCTAGGTCTACCAAGATGTGGATTTTTTAAAGAAAATATTTTCATATTTTTATTAAAACTCAAAATTGGTATATAATATAAAACATTTGTATTATAAATAATTAAAATAACAGGAAACCAAAATTATGGGACTCTTGTTTTTTCACCTTTCCACTTTTGTCTTGGTTTCTTTTATCGCTTGCGCTGCCGTCGCCACAATCACAACCGCAACCTTGTCCGAAAGCGACATCAGCAACTCCTCCACCACCTCCTCCACCAACAACTCCACCGATAGCACCACCACTACCACCACATGAGAAAATTCCACAATTTCGATTGGTTTGTGTAATGAAAGCTCCGCCATCTTCTCTTACATCATTCTCTGCGACCTGAGCAGAAGCTATATATAGGGGGCTCATCAACAATACCAAAAGAAGTATTCGGAGCCTATGGATATCCACGACCATTGTTGCCTATGAAAAGGAATAAAATATTGATAAAAAAGTTAAAAAAAAAAAAACGAAAACAAAAATAGTCTTTACAAAATCCACGCCTTGGACAGCCTTGAAAAAAGCTTCTTTAAAAAATTCACGCCTTAGACAGTCTGCTGGACCTTTGAGAAAATATACTTCGAAAACTCACAATTTTTTTTTATAGTTCCCGTCGCACAAATATTTATGACCGAATGGGACACCACCAGCATTGAACTGAATATCCCACATCATTGTTGTTGTAATTTATACTATCAATCAACAATAAAATATATTACACTGGCTGACATAACTATGTTACTAAGAAGAAATGACAAATTACAAAGACGTACTCCATTTTTCATATCCAATTCCCAGGTCTATATCGGAACTGATATTAATTTCGGTTTTAAAAACTTCCTCACATTTGAAAATCGGTAGATTACGGGTATTCCAGTTTATTTCATTTGTAATTGCAATTCAGTTTTTATGTTCATTGTGTAAGCTAGTGTTGTATTCCAATTAGAACTAGTTTAGAAACGGGCTAGCACACCGTAAGCGGCTGGAAAAACTCAAATATTATGAAAGAATATTTGTTTTCAAAGGCAAATTTCAATTGCAGATCGATAATGGAAATTCTCAAAAAAAAAAAAAAAACAAATTAAAAACCAGTAAGGAAAGTAGTAAAGTCGGACGGGGCCGACTATATGACCACTTCACCACTTTGGGTATATTCGACAGATGAATCCTAACAGACGTCGCAAATTTTAAAAGAAAATCTGAACCGATTTCAACAATTTCAGGAAACCTAACACACATCAATTTAGATCTAATTCATTACGCTGTGCAAATTTCGTACAAATCGAAAGATATATAGGGACTTTGGTGCACCATTTACATTAAATCGGAAGAAAATATATATGGGAGCTATATCTAAATTTGAACCGATTTTCTGGAAACTTAACACACATCATTCTAGACCTAATTCATTACGCTGTGCCAAATTTCGTGAAAAACGAAAGATATATAGGGACTTTGGTGGACCATTTACATTAAATCGGACGAAAATATATATGGGAGCTACACCTAAATCTGAACCGATTTTCAAGAAATTTTACACACGTCATTCTAGGCCAAATTCATTACGCTGTGCCAAATTTCGTGCAAATCAAAAGATATATAGGGCCTTTGGTGAACCATTTACGTTAAATCGGACGAAACTATATACGGGAGCTATATCTAAATCTGAACCTATTTTCAGGAAACTTAACACACATCATTATAGGCCTAATTCATTACCCTGTGCCAAATTTCGTCCAAATCGAAAGATATATAGGGACTTTGGTGCACCATTTACATTAAATCGGACGATAATATATATGGGAGCTATATCTAAATCTGAACCGATTTTTCCCAATTTCAATAGGGTTCGTCCTTGGGCAAAATAAGTGACCTATGCCAAATTTCATCCAAATCGGATCATAAATGCGACCTGTACTTTGTTCACAAATATACTTGGACGGACAGATGGACAGACGGACGGACTGGCGGACATGCGTAAATCGACTCAGAAAGTGATTCTATGCATATTCTCAAAAGGAACCATGTGCCTATCTCGTTTCCTTTTGCCTGTTACAAACATGTGCACAAGTGCATAATATCATGTACCACAGTATGGTGAAGGGTATAAAAACCCAAAATGTCAAATACATACATGAATGGCGGGAAATTTTAAATGATCGGTTATATCAGAGTTACAAGGGCAAGCCTACCAATGTATGGATTTTTTAAAGAAATTTACACATCTCGAAATATTCGTCGGAGACGATCAGAATAAAATTCTATGTCGATTTATCAATTTTTCTTCAAAAACGTTTCCAATTTTATTTGATATACAAAATAATATATATATATATATATATATACAAGCATCTCTTCAACAAAAATATTATTTAATTTCAAAATTTGGATTTACTATTACTTACTTACTACTTTCCAGCACCGCCTCCTCCACCACCACCTCAAGCAAATTTTGCACAATTTAAAAAGGTTTGTGTAACATGACCACCGCTACCTCCAGCACCTCCACCGCCAACCACTGGTGCAGATTCCACATAAATGGGGCTCATCAATAGCAAAATAAGTATTAAGAACTTAAGGAGGGTCACGAAAATTGAAGTCTATAAGGAGAAAAAAAAAAATTTATGAAAGAATTTTTGAAAAAATAAAATCCACGCCTTATGGTAGCCTTGAAAAAATATTCTTTAAAAAATCCACGCCTTATGGTAGCCTTGAAAAAATATTCTTTAAAAAATCCACGCCTTATGGTAGCCTTGAAAAAATATTCTTTAAAAAATCCACGCCTTATGGTAGCCTTGAAAAAATATTCTTTAAAAAATCCACGCCTTATGGTAGCCTTGAAAAAATATTCTTTAAAAAATCCACGCCTTATGGTAGCCTTGAAAAAATATTCTTTAAAAAATCCACGCCTTATGGTAGCCTTGAAAAAATATTCTTTAAAAAATCCACGCCTTATGGTAGCCTTGAAAAAATATTCTTTAAAAAAATCCACGCCTTATGGTAGCCTTGAAAAAATATTCTTTAAAAAATCCACGCCTTATGGTAGCCTTGAAAAAATATTCTTTAAAAAATCCACGCCTTATGGTAGCCTTGAAAAAATATTCTTTAAAAAATCCACGCCTTATGGTAGCCTTGAAAAAATATTCTTTAAAAAATCCACGCCTTATGGTAGCCTTGAAAAAATATTCTTTAAAAAATCCACGCCTTATGGTAGCCTTGAAAAAATATTCTTTAAAAAATCCACGCCTTATGGTAGCCTTGAAAAAATATTCTTTAAAAAATCCACGCCTTATGGTAGCCTTGAAAAAATATTCTTTAAAAAATCCACGCCTTATGGTAGCCTTGAAAAAATATTCTTTAATAAATCCAAGCCTCTTTGGTAGCCTTGAAAAAATATTCTTTAATCAATCCACGCCTGTTAGGGAGCCCTAAAAACATTCTTTAATAAATCCAAGCCTCTTTGGTAGGCTTGAAAAAATATTCTTTAATCAATAAAAAATCCACGCCTTATGGTAGGCTTGAAAAAATATTCTTTAAAAAATCCACGCCTTATGGTAGGCTTGAAAAAATATTCTTTAAAAAATCCACGCCTTATGGTAGGCTTGAAAAAATATTCTTTAAAAAATCCACGCCTTATGGTAGGCTTGAAAAAATATTCTTTAAAAAATCCACGCCTTATGGTAGGCTTGAAAAAATATTCTTTAAAAAATCCACGCCTTATGGTAGCCTTGAAAAAATATTCTTTAAAAAATCCACGCCTTATGGTAGCCTTGAAAAAATATTCTTTAAAAAATCCACGCCTTATGGTAGCCTTGAAAAAATATTCTTTAATAAATCCACGCCTATTGTGGGTCCCTTTGGTAGCCTTGAAAAAATATTCTTTAATAAATCCACGCCTATTGTGGGTCCCTTTGGTAGCCTTGAAAAAATATTCTTTAATAAATCCACGCCTCTTGTGTGGCCCTTGAAAAAATATTCTTTAAAAAATCCACGCCTTATGGTAGCCTTGAAAAAATATTCTTTAAAAAATCCACGCCTTATGGTAGCCTTGAAAAAATATTCTTTAAAAAATCCACGCCTTATGGTAGCCTTGAAAAAATAAAAATCCATATGGTAGCCTTGAAAAAATATTCTTTAAAAAATCCACGCCTTATGGTAGGCTTGAAAAAATATTCTTTAAAAAATCCACGCCTTATGGTAGGCTTGAAAAAATATTCTTTAAAAAATCCACGCCTTATGGTAGGCTTGAAAAAATATTCTTTAAAAAATCCACGCCTTATGGTAGGCTTGAAAAAATATTCTTTAAAAAATCCACGCCTTATGGTAGGCTTGAAAAAATATTCTTTAAAAAATCCACGCCTTATGGTAGGCTTGAAAAAATATTCTTTAAAAAATCCACGCCTTATGGTAGGCTTGAAAAAATATTCTTTAAAAAATCCACGCCTTATGGTAGGCTTGAAAAAATATTCTTTAAAAAATCCACGCCTTATGGTAGGCTTGAAAAAATATTCTTTAAAAAATCCACGCCTTATGGTAGGCTTGAAAAAATATTCTTTAAAAAATCCACGCCTTATGAAACAATTTTGTTAAAGAAAATCTACTGATCAGTGGTGTTTTTTAAAGGATTAGTAGATCTATAAGGCGTGGATTTTGAAATAATATTTTTCAAGGCTCCCATAAGGCGTGGATTTTTTAAATAATATTTTTCAAGGCTCCCATAAGGCGTGGATTTTTTAAATAATATTTTTATTGAGTTATAGTTGTAGATTTTTTCATACAAACCTCCATTGATAGTCAATGCAAATTTCAATATTGTTTTTAATTAGTTTTAATTTCAATTTGATTTTATTTCAAATTCCATGAAATATTCCACTTTTCTCCATTATGGGCCACATTTCCACAATCCACAGTTCGTAAAAGAATGTATCCAACCACTACGATCCTTATAGGCATTTGTGAATTTAATAATGAATATCAAAATTACAACTACCAACAAAAAAGAGAAATATTTTGATATGACAACCTTTTTAGAATCCATTTTCGTCTGTAGAAAATTTATCCGATGAAAATTATTAGTTGTTAGTATGACTGGCGATGATTAGAATATTGAATGACAAACAGAAATGATTAAATTAATAAATATACATTCGATACGAATCGATGAAACCGCAAAAACTATACAATATTGTGGTAAGGAAAAACTATATCGGATGAAAAATATTCTTTAAAAAATCCACGCCTTATGGAAGCCTTAGAAAATTTTGCTTTAAAAACCCACGCCTTATGGAAGCCTTGGAAAATTTTTCTTTAAAAAGACCTCGCTTCATTTGGTCCTTGGAAAATTTTTCTTTAAAAAATCCACGCCTTGTTGGATGCTTCCTGATAAATTTTTCTTTAAAAAATCCACGCCTTGTTGGATGCTTCCTGATAAATTTTTCTTTAAAAAATCCACGCCTTATGGAAGCCTTGGAAAATTTTTCTTTAAAAAATACACGCCTTATGGAAGCCTTGGAAAATTTTTCTTTAAAAAATCCACGCCTTATGGAAGCCTTGGAAATTTTTCTTTAAAAAATACACGCCTTATGGAAGCCTTGGAAAATTTTTCTTTAAAAAATCCACGCCTTATGGAAGCCTTAGAAAATTTTGCTTTAAAAACCCACGCCTTATGGAAGCCTTGGAAAATTTTGCTTTAAAAACCCACGCCTTATGGAAGCCTTGGAAAATTTTTCTTTAAAAAACCCACGCCTTATTGAAGCCTTGGAAAATTTTTCTTTAAAAAATCCACGCTTTATGGAAGCCTTGGAAATTTTTTCTTTAAAAAATCCACGCCTTATGGAAGCCTTGGAAAATTTTTCTTTAAAAAATCCACGCCTTATGGAAGCCTTGGAAATTTTTTCTTTAAAAAATCCACGCCTTATATAGGCAGCTTTGGAAAATTTTTCTTTAAAAAATCCACGCCTTATGGAAGCCTTGGAAAATTTTTCTTTAAAAAATACACGCCTTATGGAAGCCTTGGAAAATTTTTCTTTAAAAAATCCACGCCTTATGGAAGCCTTGGAAAATTTTTCTTTAAAAAATCCACGCCTTATGGAAGCCTTGGAATTTTTTTCTTTAAAAAATCCACGGCTTATTGAACCCTTCGAAAAATATTCTTTAAAAAATCCACGCCTTATTGGAGCTTTGGAAAAATATTAAGGCGTGGAGTTTTCAAGAATAATTTTAATCCAAACATCCGTTGACATCCAATAAAAACTTCATTATTTAAAATTATTATTTTGTCTATTTCCACTTTATTTAAAATTGCATTTAAAATTCCGCTTTCAGCCATTATGGACCACATTTCCACGAACCACAATTCGTGCGGGTATATATCCAATTGTTATGAATATCAAAACCATTTGAGAATTTTAAAATTAATATCAAAATTACAATTATTAAATAATAAAAATTGTATTTGGATATGACTACTGCTTTAGA